>NW_024609783.1:247500-322500 GCF_018296145.1 Oncorhynchus tshawytscha
AGAGACAGAACTAGACATAGAGACAGAACTAGACATAGAGACAGAACTAGACATAGAGACAGAACTAGACATAGAGACAGAACTAGACATAGAGACAGAACTAGACAGAACTAGACATAGAGACAGAACTAGACATAGAGACAGAACTAGACATAGAGACAGAACTAGACATAGAGACAGAATAGAGACAGAACTAGACATAGAGACAGAACTAGACATAGAGACAGAACTAGACATAGAGACAGAACTAGACATAGAGACAGAACTAGACATAGAGACAGAACTAGACATAGAGACAGAACTAGACATAGAGACAGAACTAGACATAGAGACAGAACTAGACATAGAGACAGAACTAGACATAGAGACAGAACTAGACATAGAGACAGAACTAGACATAGAGACAGAACTAGACATAGAGACAGAACTAGACATAGAGACAGAACTAGACATAGAGACAGAACTAGACATAGAGACAGAACTAGACATAGAGACAGAACTAGACATAGAGACAGAAGAGACAGAACTAGACAGAACTAGACATAGAGACAGAACTAGACATAGAGACAGAACTAGACATAGAGACAGAACTAGACATAGAGACAGAACTAGAGACAGAACAGAATAGAGACAGAACTAGACATAGAGACAGAACTAGATAGAGACAGAACTAGACATAGAGACAGAACTAGACATAGAGACAGAACTAGACATAGAGACAGAACTAGACATAGAGACAGAACTAGACATAGAGACAGAACTAGACATAGAGACAGAACTAGACATAGAGACAGAACTAGACATAGAGACAGAACTAGACATAGAGACAGAACTAGACAGAGACAGAACTAGACATAGAGACAGAACTAGACATAGAGACAGAACTAGACATAGAGACAGAACTAGACATAGAGACAGAACTAGACATAGAGACAGAACTAGACATAGAGACAGAACTAGACATAGAGACAGAACTAGAACTAGAGACAGAACTAGACATAGAGCGAGCCAAAGAGAAAGATAGCCAGAGAGAGAGGGTCAGATAATGAGGGCCAGAGAGAGAGGGTCAGATAATGAGGGCCAGAGAGAGAGGGTCAGATAATGAGGGCCAGAGAGAGAGGGTCAGATAATAATGAGGGCCAGAGAGAGAGGGTCAGATAATGAGGGCCAGAGAGAGAGGGTCAGATAATGAGGGCCAGAGAGAGAGGGTCAGATAATGAGGGCCAGAGAGAGAGGGTCAGATAATGAGGGCCAGAGAGAGAGAGGTAGAGAGACACTGAGAAAGTGGCAGCGTATCAGGGAGAGGTATAGTGAAAGAGAGAGAGTTCATAGATTTACCTGAGTGGCGGGGGGAGTGGAGGTCAGAACCCCCCCAGTGTGAGTGACCCGACCGGGTGTCCGACCCCACACCGCCCCAGTCCCCGCGGCTGACTGCATGCACGGGCACACACAGCACAGGCACAGGCAGGGAGGGACGGACAGAGTGGGCAGTTAGGTAAGGAGACAGCAGAGCAACCATAGTGAAGGAGGAAAAACACGGAGACAACAAGCCATGAAAGAAGAGAGGAAGAAAGGAAGGATGGAAGGATGTAAGGAAGGAAGGAGCAGGCAGAGAAAGGAAGAGGGAGAGAGCAGGGAGGAGGTAGAGGGAGGCCGTGTGGAACCAATGAGAGAGGAGGGAAGCGGTGGAGGGAGGCCGTGTGGAACCAATGAGAGAGGAGAAAAAAAGGACTTGTCAGACTGAGAAAAGGCGTAGTAAGATGGCGTAGTCGGCAGCCATTTTGGGGTGTACCTGTGCTACGCCTATCGTCAGTGGGGTCTACTTTGATGGAGTCAGGGACGTAGGGGCCCTGCTCAGCCGTGTTCGTGTCGGCAGAGCTATCCAGGCTGCCGTGACTCACAGCGTCCAGGTCGCTGCCATCTGCTCCAAAGACAACAAGGCATTAAGAGAAACTTGGACACCATTTTGGCTCCTCAAAAACAAGGTGTTAAAACCTGTTGTGACTAGGGGGCAGTATTTTCATTTAAAAAAATTAAAAAAAACATTCCCGTAGTAAACGGGATATTTTGTCAGGACAAGATGCTAGAATATGCATATAATTGACAGCTTAGGATAGAAAACACTCTAACGTTTCCAAAAACTGTAAAGATATTGTCTGTGAGTATAACAGAACTGATGTTGCAGGCGAAAGCCTGAGAAAAATCCAATCCGGAAGTGCCTCATGTTTTGAAAGCGCTGCGTTCCAATGCGTCCCTATTGAGCAGTGAATGGGCTATCAACCAGATTACTTTTCCTCCGTATTCCCCAAGGTGTCTACAGCATTGTGACGTAGTTTTACACATTTATGTTGAAGAATAGCCGTAGGCGGCTACATTGCGCAAGTGGTCACCTGATGCCCCCAGAGAGATTCTCGCGTAAAATACAGAGGTAGCCATTACTCCAATCGGTCCTACTGAAAAACCAATTGTCCCGATGGATATATTATCGAATAGATATTTGAAAAACACCTTGAGGATTGATTATAAACAACATTTGCGTCGATATTATGGAGCTAATTTGGAATATTTTTAGCCGTTTTCGTGACTGCAATTTCCGGGCGATTTCTCAGCCAAAAGTGAAGAACAAACGGAGCTATTTCGCCTACAAAAATAATATTTTGGGAAAAAAGGAACATTTGCTATTTAACTGGGAGTCTCGTGAGTGAAAACATCGAAAGCTCATCAAAGGTAAACAATTTAATTTGATTGCTTTTCTGATTTCCGTGACCAAGTTACCTGCTGCTAGCTGGATAAAATGCTATGCTAGGCTATGGATAAACTTACACAAATGCTTGTCTAGCTTTGGCTGTAAAGCATATTTTGAAAATCTGAGATGACAGGGTGATTAACAAAAGGCTAAGCTGTGTCTCAATATATTTAATTTGTGATTTTCATGAATAGGAATATTTTCTAGGGATATTTATGTCCGTTGCGTTATGCTAATTATGTGTCAGGCGATGATCACGCTTCCACATGCGGGATGGGGAGTCAGTATTATTAAGGGGTGAATGACTTTTTCTGTGATGGTTCTTCAGAGAGGAATATGTAGCCTAAATCAATTTGTCTGTGAGGGATTGGAACTTTCTGTGAAAACCAAAAGAATGTGAGGGATGTGTGTGAAGTGAGTGAACTTCTCTACAGGTGTCTGTGCAGCGCAGCAAGGAGTGATCCACGGCCTGGACGTCAACACAAAATGGGGCCGTCTGGCTTTAGACCAACTTAAATATTATGGACTGTACAGTGTGTGTGTGTGTGTGTGTGTGTCAAGACATCTTTAACCCAGATCCTAGTGGGCCAACAGTGAATTTGAAGCAACAGTGTTTTACAGGTCACTAGGACTACAGTGTTTTTATAGGTCACTAGGACTACAGTGTTTTATAGGTCACTAGGACTACAGTGTTTTATAGGTCACTAGAGGACTACAGTGTTTTATAGGTCACTAGAGGACTACAGTGTTTTATAGGTCACTAGAGGACTACAGTGTTTTATAGGTCACTAGAGGACTACAGTGTTTTATAGGTCACTAGAGGACTACAGTGTTTTATAGGTCACTAGAGGACTACAGTGTTTTATAGGTCACTAGGACTACAGTGTTTTATAGGTCACTAGAGGACTACAGTGTTTTATAGGTCACTAGAGGACTACAGTGTTTTATAGGTCACTAGAGGACTACAGTGTTTTATAGGTCACTAGAGGACTACAGTGTTTTATAGGTCACTAGGACTACAGTGTTTTATAGGTCACTAGGACTACAGTGTTTTATAGGTCACTAGGACTACAGTGTTTTATAGGTCACTAGAGTGACTAGAGGACTACAGTGTTTTATAGGTCACTAGAGGACTACAGTGTTTTATAGGTCACTAGAGGACTACAGTGTTTAATAGGTCACTAGGACTACAGTGTTTTATAGGTCACTAGGACTCAGTGTTTTATAGGACTACAGTGTTTTATAGGTCACTAGAGGACTACAGTGTTTAATAGGTCACTAGGACTACAGTGTTTTATAGGTCACTAGGACTACAGTGTTTTATAGGTCACTAGGACTACAGTGTTTTATAGGTCACTAGAGGACTACAGTGTTTTTAGGTCATAGGTCACTAGGTCACTAGGACTACAGTGTTTTATAGGTCACTAGAGGACTACAGTGTTTTATAGGTCACTAGGACTACAGTGTTTTATAGGTCACTAGGACTACAGTGTTTTATAGGTCACTAGGACTACAGTGTTTTATAGGTCACTAGAGGACTACAGTGTTTTATAGGTCACTAGGACTACAGTGTTTTATAGGTCACTAGGACTACAGTGTTTAATAGGTCACTAGGACTACAGTGTTTTATAGGTCACTAGAGGACTACAGTGTTTTATAGGTCACTAGATGACTACAGTGTTTTATAGGTCACTAGGACTACAGTGTTTTATAGGTCACTAGGACTACAGTGTTTTATAGGTCACTAGGACTACAGTGTTTTATAGGTCACTAGGACTACAGTGTTTTATAGGTCACTAGGACTACAGTGTTTTATAGGTCACTAGAGGACTACAGTGTTTTATAGGTCACTAGGACTACAGTGTTTTATAGGTCACTAGGACTACAGTGTTTTATAGGTCACTAGGACTACAGTGTTTTATAGGTCACTAGGACTACAGTGTTTTATAGGTCACTAGGACTACAGTGTTTTATAGGTCACTAGAGGACTACAGTGTTTTATAGGTCACTAGGACTACAGTGTTTTATAGGTCACTAGGACTACAGTGTTTTATAGGTCACTAGGACTACAGTGTTTTATAGGTCACTAGAGGACTACAGTGTTTTATAGGTCACTAGGACTACAGTGTTTTATAGGTCACTAGAGGACTACAGTGTTTTATAGGTCACTAGGACTACAGTGCTTTACTGGAGGTGCTGGTGCCAGTACAAAACAATACAATACAATACAGTACAATACAATACAAGTTCACTGCACATGGAGAGAAATTGAGGAAGTTTTGATTGGATTATTTTCTGAGTTCTAAGTTTGCCAGACAGCACCACACAACACCACACAACACCAGACAGCACCACACAGCACCAGACAGCACCACACAACACCAGACAGCACCACACAACACCACACAGCACCACACAGCACCAGACAGCTCCAGACCGCACCACAGCACCAGACAGCACCACATAGAACCACGCAGAACCACATAGCACTACATAGAACCACACAGAACCAGACAGAACCACACAGCACCAGACAGCACCAGACAGAACCACACACAGCAGAACCACACAGCACCAGACAGAACCACACAGCACCAGACCGCACCACAGCACCACATAGAACCACGCAGAACCACATAGCACCACATAGAACCACACAGCACCAGACAGAACCACACAGCACCAGACAGAACCACGCAGAACCAGACAGCACCAGACAGCACCACACCTCAAAGGGTGTGCAGGGGGAGTGTATATTTCATGTATTGTGATCTGAAGGGTTCTACTGAATCTGTTTTATCTAATGTGATGAATGATGTATTGCGGTATGTATGTAATGTGTTAGAAATGACAGACACCTCTCACATTGTTCTTTCAGACACATCCACTATTACACTGACGCTTAGCATCAGATCCAAACCAACACATTTCATAAAGACATTTTTCTGTCAGACAAATCAGCAACCTCACAATAACATCACAGCGTGTTAAGTTCACAGCACTTTACAATCACAGCCTAACCCCGGCACTCTGAGAGAAGGAGCGCGGTGCATCGTCATGGTTACCTGACAGAGGGCTCTGAGTGGATGGAGGCTGCTGTTTGCGTAGCGCCTGTCTAAACTGAGCCACACCCATAACCACGTTCCTCAGCTTCATCCACATGAAGTAACCTCCTCTGGTACTGGAGGGCCAGGTAGACTCTAACACCGCCTGGAGGAGAGGAGGAGGAGGAGGAGAGGGGGAGGAGGAGGAGAGGGGGGAGGAGGGAGGAGGAGGAGGAGAGGAAGAGGAGGTGAGGAGGAGGGGGGGAGAGGAGGAGTGAAGGGGGAGGAGAGGAGGTGGGGGGGGAGAGGAGGAGGGGGGAGAGGAGAGGAGGAGGGGGGAGGAGAGGAGAGGAGGGAGGGGGGGGAGGAGGGGGGGGGGGAGGAGGAGGGGGGGGGGGAGGAGAGGCGGAGGAGAGGAGGAGGGGGGGGGGAGGAGGAGGAGGGAGGGGAGGGAGGAGGGGGGAGGGAGGGAGAGGGAGGGGGGAGGAGGAGGAGAGGAGGAGGAGGGGGAGGAGGGAGGGGAGGAGGAGGGGGGAGGAGAAGAGGAGGATGAGGGGGAGGGGAGGAGGTGGAGGAGGAGATGGAATAGAAGGGGAGGAAGAGGAGGGGGATGAGAGGAGGAGGAGTGGAGAATAGAAGGTGTAGGAGGAGGAGTGGAGAGGAGGAGGAGTGGAGGGAGAAAGAATAATAATTATGAACTCACTGATATAGGCTACACGTCCTTACTCACACACACACTCACTGATATAGGCTACACGTCCTTACTCACACACACACTCACTGATATAGGCTACACGTCCTATAAATGATAGTAGCCAAAGTTGCTGTCCATTCTAGTAAAACAGCTAGCAATACTCCTGGTAATACTGGTGGCGATACTCCTGGTAATACTGGTGGCAAAAATCCTGGTAATACTGGTGGCAATACTCCTGGTAATACTGGTGGTAATACTGGTGGCAATACTCCTGGTAATACTGATGGTAATACCAGTGGTAATACTGGTGGTAATACTGATGGTAATACTGGTGGCAATACTCCCGGTAATACTGGTGGAAATTCTCCTGGTAATACTGGTGGTAATACTGATGGTAATACTGGTGGCAATACTCCTGGTAATACTGGTGGTAATACTCCTGGTAATACTGGTGGTAATACCAGTGGTAATACTGGTGGTAATACTGGTGGTAATACTGGTGTTAATACTGGTGGCAATACTCCTGGTAATACTGGTGGTAATACTCCTGGTAATACTGGTGGTAATACTGGTGGTAATACTCCTGGTAATACTGGTGGTAATACTCCTGGTAATACTGGTGGTAATACTCCTGGTAATACTGGTGGTAATACTCCTGGTAATACTGGTGGCAATAATCCTGGTAATACTGGTGGTAATACTCCTGGTAATACTGGTGGTAATACTCCTGGTAATACTGGTGGTAATACTCCTGGTAATACTGGTGGTAATACTGGTGGCAATACTCCTGGTAATACTGGTGGTAATACTCCTGGTAATACTGGTGGTAATACTGGTGGTAATACTGGTGGTAATACAGGTGGTAATACTGGTGGTAATACTGGTGGTAATACTGGTGGTCATACTGGTGGTAATACTGATGGTACTTGTGGTAATACTCCTGGTAATACTGGTGGTAATACTCCTGGTGGTAATACTGATGGTACTTGTGGTAATACTCCTGGTAATACTGGTGGTAATACTGATGATAATACTGGTGGTAATACTGATGATAATACTGGTGGTAATACTGATGATAATACTGGTGGTAATACTGCTGGTAATACTGGTGGTAATACTGATGATAACACTGGTGGTAATACTGATGATAATACTGGTGGTAATATTGATGATAATACTGGTGGTAATACCCCGGCTAATATACCCTCCTCGCCGACAGGACAGTGGTGCTGTAACCTTCAACACGGATCCATCCTGCTCAGAGATAACCTTCCTTTACTGTAACATCACTGGTCAGGCGTTCATTTACTGCCCGGGTTACCAGGGTCCGCATCCCAAATTCCATCCTATTCCCTATATAGTGCACTACATTAGACCAGAGCCCTATGGGATGCTCTATAGACTCTGGTGAAAAGAAGTGGACTATAAAGAGAATGGGGTGGTATTTGGGATGCGGCCCAGGTCTGCTGACAGGCTGACAGCCTCACAGCTCATTGTAATGTCCTGTGTGATTATAGTGTCTGGTGCCGCAGGCTGCAACCGTGGAGAACTGCTTCCTGACCTGTGAGCCAGCGGACTCAGAACATACTGGATGACTCCTAAATGGGACCCTATTCCCTATACAGTGCACTACGTTTAATCTGAGTCCTACAGGCCCTGGTCAAAAGGAGTGCTATATAAAGGGCATAGGGTGTACTTTGGGATGCAGGCACTGTAACCTTGATGAGGTAACTACAGTGACATTACTGACTGATAGGTATTGTAGAATGATTGTAAAAGGTAGTGACAGTTCCCTGGAAAGCCTTGCTACAGGAAGACACTGTACAACCTGACAGGAAGACACTGTACAACCTGACAGGAAGGAACTGACAACCTGACAGGAAGGAACTGACAACCTGACAGGAAGGAACTGTACAACCTGACAGGAAGGAACTGTACAACCTGACAGGAAGGAACTGTACAACCTGACAGGAAGGTACTGACAACCTGACAGGAAGACACTGTACAACCTGACAGGAAGGAACTGTACAACCTGACAGGAAGACACTGTACAACCTGACAGGAAGACACTGTACAACCTGACAGGAAGACACTGTACAACCTGACAGGAAGACACTGTACAACCTGACAGGAAGGAACTGACAACCTGACAGGAAGGAACTGTACAACCTGACAGGAAGGTACTGACAACCTGACAGGAAGACACTGTACAACCTGACAGGAAGGAACTGTACAACCTGACAGGAAGACACTGTACAACCTGACAGGAAGGTACTGTACAACCTGACAGGAAGACACTGTACAACCTGACAGGAAGGAACTGTACAACCTGACAGGAAGGTACTGTACAACCTGACAGGAAGGAACTGTACAACCTGACAGGAAGACACTATACAACCTGACAGGAAGACACTGTACAACCTGACAGGAAGACACTGACAACCTGACAGGAAGACACTGACAACCTGACAGGAAGGTACTGACAACCTGACAGGAAGGAACTGACAACCTGACAGGAAGGAACTGTACAACCTGACAGGAGGGTACTGACAACCTGACAGGAAGACACTGTACAACCTGACAGGAAGGAACTGACAACCTGACAGGAAGATACTGTACAACCTGACAGGAAGACACTGTACAACCTGACAGGAAGGAACTGTACAACCTGACAGGAAGGTACTGTACAACCTGACAGGAAGGCACTGTACAACCTGACAGGAAGGAACTGTACAACCTGACAGGAAGGCACTGTACAACCTGACAGGAAGGAACTGTACAACCTGACAGGAAGGAACTGACAACCTGACAGGAAGACACTGACAACCTGACAGGAAGTCACTGACAACCTGACAGGAAGGTACTGACAACCTGACAGGAAGACACTGACAACCTGACAGGAAGACACTGACAACCTGACAGAAATGAACTGTACAACCTGACAGGAAGGAACTGTACAACCTGACAGGAAGGAACTGTACAACCTGACAGGAAGATACTGTACAACCTGACAGGAAGACACTGTACAACCTGACAGGAAGACACTGTACAACCTGACAGGAAGACACTGTACAACCTGACAGGAAGACACTGTACAACCTGACAGGAAGACACTGTACAACCTGACAGGAAGACACTGTACAACCTGACAGGAAGACACTGTACAACCTGACAGGAAGACACTGTACAACCTGACAGGAAGGTACTGACAACCTGACAGGAAGGAACTGACAACCTGACAGGAAGACACTATACAACCTGACAGGAAGATACTGTACAACCTAACAGGAAGGTACTGTACAACCTGACAGGAAGACACTGTACAACCTGACAGGAAGACACTGTACAACCTGACAGGAAGGAACTGTACAACCTGACAGGAAGATACTGTACAACCTGACAGGAAGATACTGTACAACCTGACAGGAAGTACTGTACAACCTGACAGGAAGGTACTGTACAACCTGACAGGAAGGACACTGACAACCTGACAGGAAGACACTGTACAACCTGACAGGAAGATACTGTACAACCTGACAGGAAGAACTGTACAACCTGACAGGAAGGTACTGACAACCTGACAGGAAGGTACAACCTGACAGGAAGGTACTGACAACCTGACAGGAAGACACTGTACAACCTGACAGGAAGGTACTGACAACCTGACAGGAAGGTACTGACAACCTGACAGGAAGGTACTGTACAACCTGACAGGAAGATACTGTACAACCTGACAGGAAGGTACTGACAACCTGACAGGAAGGTACATTATAATATCTTGTTCTAGTGTTGGTGAAACAGGGTTTCTCAACCCAGTCCTCAGGGGACGGCGGTAGGTACATTAAAATATATTTTTGTCTTGTCAGCTCGGGGATTCGATCAAGCAACCTTTTGGTTACTGGCCCGACGCTCTAACCACTACCTGCCACCCCAACATATATCTACTTATAGAGATGTACTAGATAGCTACAAGACTCAACTAAACCTCCTCTCCAGGATCCTTGCAGGTTCCACACAGGACAGATAAATATGTCATAGACATGTCACCATTTGGCACATTGCGCTGCCATAAGAAAAAGTCAGCTGCAGGAACCGTACCTTGTTGTAGTAGCCGTAGGTGATGGCGTTGGGTTGGACTCCAGCCTTCTTCACCTGGACAGGAAACAGGGTTAGATAAATGTCTAAATGTTACTATGACAACATAGCATAGCTAGAGCAGAAGAGAAAAATTCTAGAACTCTGTAATAGAGACAGAGAGAGACAGAGAGAGACAGTGATGGAGAAGGTTGGACTCTTCATCTCAACAGAAGAACTCTGACCGCCAGGACTGGCTGGCCGTACTGACCACACAGCTGCATCAAGACCCTGTAACACACCTGGACAGGAAACAGGGTTAGGGTTAGACAGGACTGGCTGGCCGTACTGACCACACAGCTGCATCAAGACCCTGTAACACACCTGGACAGGAAACAGGGTTAGATAAATGTCTAAATGTTACTATGACAACACCCTGTAGCATAGCTAGAGCAGAAGAGATACACAATTCTAGAACTCTGTAATAGAGAGACAGAGAGAGAGAGAGAAAGAGTGAGACAGAGAGAGACAGAGAGACAGAGAGAGACAGAGGGAGACAGAGAAATAGAGAGAGACAGAGAGAGATACAGACAGAGAGAGAGACAGAGAGAGAGACACAGAGAGAGAAAGAGAGAGAGAGAGACACAGAGAGAGAGAGACACAGAGAGAGAAAGAGAGAGAGAAAGAGAGAGAGACACAGAGAGAGAGAGACAGAGAGAGAGAGAGAGAGAGAGAGAGAGAGAGAGAGAGAGAGAGAGAGAGACAGAGAGAGAGAGACAGAGAGAGAGAGACACAGAGAGAGAGAGAGAGAGAGAGAGAGAGAGAGAGAGAGAGAGAGAGAGAGAGAGAGAGAGAGAGAGAGAGAGAGAGAGACAGAGAGAGTGAGACAGAGAGAGAGACACAGAGAGAGAGAGACAGAGAGAGAGAGACAGAGAGAGAGAGAGAGACAGAGAGAGAGACAGAGAGAGAGACAGAGAGAGACAGAGAGCTTTAGGCGGTAGGTCTACATATTCAATACTAGAGGATAAACTACCACCGTACCTCGTCGGGAGGCTGTAGTTTCTTGTCCTGCATCTTCCTGAGGACATCGTAGGCGGTGCGCAGCGCCCGCACCTTGGAGTGGCACACCTTGACGTAGGACGGCAGACAGATGAACCACAGGCCGTAGCAGTGGCACAGCAGACACTTGGACCACATCTGAGGGATGGAAGAGTACTTCTTGGCTAACTTCTGAGACAACTTGATCTCCTGGAGGGGTCAGAGGGGAAAAGGGTTGGGAGGGTCAATGTAGACAGAGAAATATTCAACAACAGGTCTGGAGACTGTTGTGGATGAATCAGAATAAGTTGGGTAACATAGATAAGATGTTTTATTTTCATAATATGCTTGTGAGATACTTGTCATTAGAATGTTTCCCTTTGGACTATAGTGTTGGCAGTTGCATGTATCCCTTCTCAGCTAGGGCTTGGTCACTTGGAGCCCAGAGTGGGGAGAGGTCAGGATTGTCTTCATATTTGAATGTGTCTGTAACTATTCCTAAACCATGTGAAGGGCTCCACAATGTCTGTACTCCTCCTTTTCCCATTGGGGGGAGGAGTACGGCAGTGTCTGGAACCATTGTATGTCCCCTCTGATGTGGAACTTATCTTGACCTAGTATATGACCTAGAGGCTCGCTCCCCTCAGTGAGCTTGTCCAGGAGGGAGTGTATTTGAGATGCCATTGGATGAGGCAATGTTGTGTGTGGTACTATGTGGTACTATGAAGTACCAAGAACGAGAAGTAGAACCTCGTCTAAGAGACCAAACTGAACGCTAATGCTATCTGGCTATGGGATACTCCTTTTTTAATGTAAAAGGCCCTTTGTGAAGAGTTCCTGAGCTCTGTGGTTTGTCATGTAAGTTGAGAGGGGTGGATCTTTGCTAGAAAAGATCTCAGTTGTCATTATGTTGACACTCTCAGAATTCATTTATAGACACTGAATTGATCTGAGAGTCACAGGGCTATGGTGAAGCCCATATTATTAAAAGATGAAGTTTAAGTATAACTGTGACTGGGGTGTGGTTTGTAACTCTCATCATTTAGTAATACAGGAAATTACCACGACAGGAGACAACTTGATCTCCTGGAGGGGTCGGGGGGGAGAAGGGTTGGGAGGGTCAAGTGAGCATAGCCTTGCTATTGAGAAAGGCCGCCATAGGCAGACCTGGCTCTCAAGAGAAAACAGGCTATGTGCTCACTGCCCACAAAATGAGGTGGACACTGAGCTGCACTTCCTAACCTCCTGCCCAATGTATGACCATATTAGAGACACATATTCCCCTCAGAATACACAGATCCTTGAAGAATTTGAAAACAAACCCAATTTTGATCAACTCCCATATCTACTGGGTGAAATACCACAGTGTGCCATCACAGCAGCAAGATGTGTGACCTGTTGCCACAAGAAAAGGTCAACCAGTGAAGAATAAAGACCATTGTAAATACAACCCATATTTATGTTTATTTATTTTCCCTTTTGTACTTTAACCATCTGTACAACACTGTATATAGACATATAATATTTATATATATAAATGTATTTATTCTTTTGGAACTTCTGTGAGTGTAATGTTTACTGTTAATTTCTATTGTTTATTTCACTTTTGTTTATTATCTATTTCACTTGCTTTGGCAATGTTAACACATGTTTCCCCTGACAATAAAACCCCTTGAATTGAATTGAATTAAACACCACGTCTGGACAGACAAAACACTGAGGAGTTTCATTCTCCTTATTGGACTTCTAGTAGTCAGACCTGGGACATCAGGGGAGGAGACTCTCTGGCCAATCAGTGACATTAAACAATAAATAATGTGTGTATTGTGTGTGTGTGTTGACCTGTTTGGTGCGTCTGAACATGGGTGCAGGGCTAGTTGGGCAGTTCTGTCGGGCAGCCAGCCGAGAGGCAGGGGGTCGGAGGCCTTCCATGGGGTCAAACAGATCAAGACTCAACACCGGGAAACCTTCATAGCTGGGGAGGCAGAACACACTGGGGTTAACACACTAACACATAGCTGGGGGAGGCAGAACACACTGGGGTTAACACATAGCTGGGGAGGCAGAACACACTGGGGTTAACACATAGCTGGGGAGGCAGAACACACTGGGGTTAACACATAGCTGGGGGAGGCAGAACACACTGGGGTTAACACACTAACACATAGCTGGGGAGGCAGAACACACTGGGGTTAACACACTAACACATAGCTGGGGAGGCAGAACACACTGGGGTTAACACACTAACACATAGCTGGGGAGGCAGAACACACTGGGGTTAACACACTAACACATAGCTGGGGAGGCAGAACACACTGGGGTTAACACACTAACACATAGCTGGGGAGGCAGAACACACTGGGGTTAACACACTAACACATAGCTGGGGAGGCAGAACACACTGGGGTTAACACACTAACACATAGCTGGGGAGGCAGAACACACTGGGGTTAACACACTAACACATAGCTGGGGAGGCAGAACACACTGGGGTTAACACACTAACACATAGCTGGGGAGGCAGAACACACTGGGGTTAACACATAGCTGGGGAGGCAGAACACACTGGGGTTAACACACTAACACATAGCTGGGGAGGGAACACACTGGGGTTAACACACTAACACATAGCTGGGGAGGCAGAACACACTGGGGTTAACACACTAACACATAGCTGGGGGAGGCAGAACACACTGGGGTTAACACACTAACACATAGCTGGGGAGGCAGAACACACTGGGGTTAACACACTAACACATAGCTGGGGAGGCAGAACACAGAACACACTGGGGAGGCAGAACACACTGGGGTTAACACACTAACACATAGCTGGGGAGGCAGAACACACTGGGGTTAACACACTAACACATAGCTGGGGAGGCAGAACACACTGGGGTTACACTGGGGGAGGCAGAACACACCTGGGGAGGCAGAACACACTGGGGTTAACACACTAACACATAGCTGGGGGGAGGCAGAACACACTGGGGGTAACACATTAACACACTGGGGTTAACACATAGCTGGGGAGGCAGAACACACTGGGGTTAACACACTAACACATAGCTGGGGGAGGCAGAACACACTGGGGTTAACACACAGCTGGGGAGGCAGAACACACTGGGGTTAACACATAGCTGGGGGAGGCAGAACACACTGGGGTTAACACATAGCTGGGGGAGGCAGAACACACTGGGGTTAACACACTAACACATACACACACACATACACACACACAGTGGGTTCAGCACCTGTAGCAGAGTGGGTGCTCCTCTCCATCAGGCAGATGGGGTAGTTCAGGGGGTGTGATGAAGACTGTGTGCTCGCTGCGCTGTGATTCGTCAATCTCTATCAGCCTGGTCTCATCTGGCTTATCGCTGTCCACCTGAGGGGAGGGGCAATGAAAACGTTAATGTGCTGGAAGGGAACTAGGCCTCAGGGTTGTATTAACAGCCTACCAAACAAGCCTATCCTAGGAGACAGTCCTTCACTGTGTGTAGCTAGTCCCTGTCCTAGGAGACAGTCCTTCACTGTGTGTAGCTAGTTCCTGTCCTAGGAGACAGTCCTTCACTGTGTGTAGCTAGTCCCTGTCCTAGGAGACAGTCCTTCACTGTGTGTAGCTAGTCCCTGTCCTAGGAGACAGTCCTTCACTGTGTGTAGCTAGTCCCTGTCCTAGGAGACAGTCCTTCACTGTGTGTAGCTAGTCCCTGTCCTAGGAGACAGTCCTTCACTGTGTGTAGCTAGTCCCTGTCCTAGGAGACAGTCCTTCACTGTGTGTAGCTAGTCCCTAGTAGTTGATCTCTCTCTCTCTCTCTCTCTCTCTCTCTCTGTCTCTCTCTCTCTCTCTGTCTCTCTCTCTCTGTCTCTCTCTTTGTCTTTGTCTCCGTCTCTCTCTTTGTCTCCGTCTGTCCCTCCCTCCCTCCCTCCCTCCCTCCCTCCCTCCCTCCCTCCCTCCCTCCCTCCCTCCCTCCCTCCCTCCCTCCCTCCCCTCCCCCCCTCATAGATGGTGTACGTCAGGCTCTAAAGTTAAATGAACTGTGAGTAGATAAAACTCCACTTTATGCTGTACACTTTCTGTCACTGAAGTGAATAGGGGGGGGGGGGGTCCTCACTGTTCACCCCCCCCCCCGAAAAAAAAAAAATAATGGGTCAGTGACTCAATTCAAGCTGTTAAAGTTAAGGTTAACTGGGCTGTGTGGTGAAAGAGGTCAATTGAAGCGGTTAAAGGTCAGCAGAAGAGTGAGGATGTGTTTAGTGTGGGAGCAGACGGATGAGGCGGAGACGTTAAGGTGTTATTTGCTTCGTTAAAACATTGTTTGTCGACACAGCGACAGTGTCTGTCTGGTCTCTTCTTCTTCTTCTGGGTAAAACGTCTCATTTAGTGCGGAATCTTTCCTCTACTGCTGGAAACCACTTCATTACTAAAACAATTAAAATGAGATGGTTTCCCCTGTTGAGAAACACTTTAAAATAAACTGATTAAGGTCTGGTTGTACAGTGTGTTACAGTCTGAGTGTTTAGTATTGCACTAGAGCAGCACTAGCCAGAGAGACAGCCAAGAGACAGTGATGATGTAAAACCATGCCAGAGGCTACACTTCCTCTGTTGGAGTAGACAAGTCCAAAACAAAGACACACATGCAAAAGCTAAAGCACTGGACTGCAGAGAGAGGCTGTGTTGCTCTGTTTCTGGTCGAGAACATTGAGTTCAGCTGATCTGGACATGGAGCTCTCTGAGGGAGTGTGTGTGTGTGTGTGTGTGTGTGTGTGTGTGTGTGTGTGTGTGTGTGTGTGTGTAATCCTCTCAGGGACACCACAGTGCAGTGAGGGTGTCATTGAGATAAGCCCTTCTGGTGAGTTAACCTGATATACTTAAGGATTAGGGAAAGAGGGATGGATCGAGGAAGGGAGGGAGGAGAGAGGGAGGGAGGGAGGGAGAGAAAGATGGATTGAGGAAGGGAGGCAGGAGGGAGGGAGAGAAGGATGAATCGAGGAAGGGAGGGAGGAGGGAGGGAGAGAAGGATGAACCGAGGAAGGAGGGAGAGAAGGATGGATCGAGGAAGGGAGGGAGGAGGGAGGGAGAGAAGGATGAACCGAGGAAGGAGGGAGAGAAGGATGGATCGAGGAAGGGAGGGAGGGAGAGAAGGATGAACCGAGGAAGGAGGGAGGAGGAGGGAGGGAGAGAAGGATGAACCGAGGAAGGGAGGGAGGGAGAGAAGGATGGTTCGAGGAAGGGCCTCCCTGCCCCCCTCCCTCCATGCCCCTCTCCCTGTCTCCTTCCTCCCTCCATGCCCCCCCCTCCCTCCCTCCCTGCCTGCCTCCCTCCATGCCCCCTCCCTCCCTGCCTGCCTCCCTCCATGCCTCCCTCCCTCTCTCCATGCCCCCTCCCTCTCTTCATGCCCCCTCCCTCCCTCCCCTCCTTCCTCCCCCTCCCTCCCTCCCTGTCTCCTTCCTCCCTCCCTCCCCCCCCCTCCTCCCTCCCTGTCTTCTTCCTCCCTCCCTGCCCCCTCCCCTCTCTCCATGCCCCCCCCCCTCCCTCCCTTCATGCCCCCTCCCTGCCTCCTTCCTCCCTCCCTGCCCCCTCCCTCCCTGCCCCCTTCTCCCTCCCTGTCTTCTTCCTCCCTCCCTGCCCCCTCCCTCCCTCCAGATACTGATTACTGAATGTTATGTTTCACTACATCAGATGTAGAGGGAGAGATCTGACAGGACAACACAAGCCACTGAACCTACTAGACCCAGTGGACTACACACACACACACACACACACACACACACAGTAACAGCAAATGGACCACATAATTGGATCAGGGATTCAGTACACAGACTCTCCCTGGGAGAGACAAGAAAATACGCCTTAGAAGAGTCAACTCTAAACCTCCACATCAACTGTAAACCTCCACATCAACTGTAAACCTCCACATCAACTCTAAACCTCCACATCAACTGTAAACCTCCACATCAACTGTAAACCTCCACATCAACTGTAAACCTCCACATCAACTGTAAACCTCCACATCAACTGTAAACCTCCACATCAACTCTAAACCTCCACATCAACTCTAAACCTCCACATTAACTGTAAACCTCCACATCAACTCTAAACCTCCACATCAACTGTAAACCTCCACATCAACTCTAAACCTCCACATCAACTGTAAACCTCCACATCAACTGTAAACCTCCACATCAACTCTAAACCTCCACATCAACTCTAAACCTCCACATCAACTGTAAATCTCCACATCAACTCTAAACCTCCACATCAACTCTAAACCTCCACATCAACTGTAAACCTCCACATCAACTGTAAACCTCCACATCAACTGTAAACCTCCACATCAACTCTAAACCTCCACATCAACTGTAAACCTCCACATCAACTGTAAACCTCCACATCAACTCTAAACCTCCACATCAACTGTAAACCTCCACATCAACTCTAAACCTCCACATCAACTGTAAACCTCCACATCAACTGTAAACCTCCACATCAACTGTTAACCTCCACATCAACTGTAAACCTCCACATCAACTCTAAACCTCCACATCAACTGTAAACCTCCACATCAACTGTAAACCTCCACATCAACTGTAAACCTCCACATCAACTCTAAACCTCCACATCAACTGTAAACCTCCACATCAACTGTAAACCTCCACATCAACTGTAAACCTCCACATCAACTGTAAACCTCCACATCAACTCTAAACCTCCACATCAACTCTAAACTCCACATCAACTCTGCCATCAGGCTTTTTAGACATCAATGAGCTGCTAAAAAGCCCTTCTCAGCTCAAGTCATGAAAAATTCAAGGCTGAAATCATTAGAGAATGAAAGTACCACAGACACCAGTGCTGCAGCAAACTGGATACAACGATCCACAACAAAAGACTTGGTGTAATGCAGAGTAGAGAGACTCGCTGTGTTTTACTACAGAAGGGAAGGTAGCAGAGACAGAGAGGTGGACTGTCCTGTGTTTTACTACAGAAGGGAAGGTAACAGAGACAGAGACAGAGAGGTGGACTGTCCTGTGTTTTACTACAGAAGGGAAGGTAACAGAGACAGAGACAGAGAGGTGGACTGTCCTGTGTTTTACTACAGAAGGGAAGGTAACAGAGACAGAGACAGAGAGGTGGACTGTCCTGTGTTTTACTACAGAAGGGAAGGTAACAGAGACAGAGACAGAGAGGTGGACTGTCCTGTGTTTTACTACAGAAGGGAAGGTAACAGAGACAGAGACAGATAGGTGGACTGTCCTGTGTTTTACTACAGAAGGGAAGGTAACAGAGACAGAGACAGAGAGGTGGACTGTCCTGTGTTTTACTACAGGGAAGGAAGGTACAGAGACAGAGACAGAGAGGTGGACTGTCAGGGTGTGTTAGAGTGGTACAGTCAGGGAAGGTACAGAGACAGTGACAGAGAGGTGGACTGTCCTAGTGTTTTCAGGGTGGTGGAGTGGTAGAGTGACAGAGAGGTGGTGTCCTGTGGTTTAGTGTCAGAAGGGAAGGTAACAGAGTAGTATAGTGTCAGGGTGGTAGAGTGGTAGAATGAAGCACAGTGGTATGGAGTGAACTTAGTGTCAGTAAATGGTATAGTGTCAGGGTGGTAGAGTGGTATAGTGTCAGGGTAGTAGAGTGTCAGGGTGGTATAGTGTCAGGGTGGTAGAGTGGTAGAGTGTCAGGGTGGTAGAGTGGTATAGTGTCAGGGTGGTAGAGTGGTATAGTGTCAGGGTGGTAGAGTGGTATAGTGTCAGGGTGGTAGAGTGGTATAGTGTCAGGGTGGTAGAGTGGTATAGTGTCAGGGTGGTAGAGTGGTATAGTGTCAGGGTGGTAGAGTGGTATAGTGTCAGGGTGGTAGAGTGTCAGGGTGGTAGAGTGGTATAGTGTCAGGGTGGTAGAGTGGTATAGTGTCAGGGTGGTAGAGTGGTAGTGTCAGGGTGGTAGAGTGGTATAGTGTCAGGGTGGTAGAGTGTCAGGGTGGTAGAGTGGTATAGTGTCAGGGTGGTAGAGTGGTATAGTGTCAGGGTGTCAGGGTGGTAGAGTGGTCAGGGTGGTAGGTGGTATAGTGTCAGGGTGGTAGAGTGGGTGGTAGAGTGTCAGGGGGTGGTCAGAGTGGCATAGTGTCAGGGTGGTAGAGTGGTATAGTGTCAGGGTGGTAGAGTGTCAGGGTGGTAGAGTGGTCATGGTGTCAGGGTGGTAGAGTGTCAGGGTGGTAGAGTGTCAGGGTGGTAGTGGCATAGTGTCAGGGTGGTAGAGTGTCAGGGTGTCAGTGTCAGGGTGGTGTCAGGGTGGTAGAGTGGTAGAGTGTCAGGGTGGTAGAGTGTCAGGGTGGTAGAGTGTCAGGGTGGTAGAGTGTCAGGGTGGTAGAGTGTCAGGGTGGTAGAGTGTCAGGGTGGTAGAGTGTCAGGGTGGTAGAGTGTCAGGGTGGTAGAGTGTCAGAGTGGTCAGGGTGGTAGGGTGGTAGAGTGTCAGGGTGGTAGAGTGTCAGGGTGGTAGAGTGTCAGGGTGGTAGAGTGGTAGAGTGTCAGGGTGGTAGAGTGGTATAGTGTCAGGGTGGTAGAGTGTCAGGGTGGTAGAGTGTCAGGGTGGTAGAGTGGTATAGTGTCAGGGTGGTAGAGTGGTATAGTGTCAGGGTGGTAGAGTGTCAGGGTGGTACAGTATCAGGGTGGTAGAGTGTCAGGGTGGTAGAGTGTCAGGGTGGTAGAGTGTCAGGGTGGTAGAGTGGTATAGTGTCAGTGTCAGGGTGGTAGAGTGGTAGAGTGTCAGGGTGGTAGAGTGTCAGGGTGGTAGAGTGTCAGGGTGGTAGAGTGGTATAGTGTCAGAGGTGGTAGAGTGTCAGGGTGGTAGAGTGTCAGGATCAGGGTGGTCAGGTGTCAGGATGGTATAGTGTCAGGGTGGTAGAGTGTCAGGGTGGTAGAGTGGTATAGTGTCAGGGTGGTAGAGTGGTAGAGTGTCAGGGTGGTAGAGTGTCAGGGTGGTAGCGTGTCAGGGTGGTAGAGTGTCAGGGTGGTAGAGTGCCAGGGTGGTACAGTGGTACGATGACTATCATACCCTGTAGCATGAAGCAATATATTCACACTATCATAACCTGTAGAATGAAGCAATATATTCACACTATCATACCCTGTAGAATGAAGCAACAGTCGTATGGACAGAACTTAGTTGACAGTCAGGGTGGTATAGTGTCAGGGTGGTAGAGTGTCAGGATGGTAGAGTGTCAGGGTGGTAGAGTGTCAGGATGGTAGAGTGTCAGGGTGGTAGAGTGGTAGAGTGTCAGGGTGGTAGAGTGGTAGAGTGTCAGGGTGGTAGAGTGTCAGGGTGGTAGAGTGTCAGGGTGGTAGAGTGTCAGGGTGGTAGAGTGTCAGGGTGGTAGAGTGGTAGAGTGTCAGGGTGGTAGAGTGTCAGGGTGGTAGAGTGTCAGGATGGTAGAGTGTCAGGGTGGTAGAGTGGTATAGTGTCAGGGTGGTAGAGTGTCAGGGTGGTACAGTGTCAGGGTGGTAGAGTATGAGGGTGGTAGAGTATGGGGGTGGTACGATGTCAGGGTGGTAGAGTGTCAGGGTGGTAGATTGGTATGATGTCAGGGTGGTAGAGTGTGAGGGTGGTACAATGTCAGGGTGGTAGATTGGTACGATGTCAGGGTGGTAGAGTGTCAGGATGGTAGAGTGTGAGGGTGGTGGGATGTCAGGGTGGTGGAGTGTCAGGGTGGTACAGTGTGAGGGTGGTAGGATGTCAGGGTGGTACAGTGTGAGGGTGGTAGGATGTCAGGGTGGCAGAGTGTGAGGGTGGACACAGTCACACTCACCTTGCCTCCTTTGTCTGCACTGTAGAGCTGCATGCACAGGGAGGCAGAGAGGAGAGGGGGAACAAGAGAAGAGAAGAGAAGAGAGCATATTGAGTTAGAGACAGTTGGAGGAGAGCAGGCCTGATGGGAAATAACCAGACAGCAGACAGTATCATGGTTAAAGGAAATAACCAGACAGTACCATGGTTAAAGGAAATAACCAGACAGTACCGTGGTTAAAGGAAATAACCAGACAGTACCGTGGTTAAAGGAAATAACCAGACAGTACCGTGGTTAAAGGAAATAACCAGACAGTACCGTGGTTAAAGGAAATAACCAGACAGTACCATGGTTAAAGGAAATAACAAGACAGTACCGTGGTTAAAGGAAATAACCAGACAGTACCGTGGTTAAAGGAAATAACCAGACAGTACCGTGGTTAAAGGAAATAACCAGACAGTACCGTGGTTAAAGGAAATAACCAGACAGTACTGTGGTTAAAGGAAATAACCAGACAGTACCATGGTTAATAAAGGAAATAACCAGACAGTACCGTGGTTAAAGGAAATAACCAGACAGTACCGTGGTTAAAGGAAATAAACAGACAGTACCGTGGTTAAAGGAAATAACCAGACAGTACCGTGGTTAAAGGAAATAACCAGACAGTACCATGGTTAAAGGAAACAACCAGACAGTACCGTGGTTAAAGGAAATAACCAGACAGTACCGTGGTTAAAGGAAATAACCAGACAGTACCATGGTTATTAAAGGAAATAACCAGACAGTACCGTGGTTAAAGGAAATAACCAGACAGTAAGGTGGTTAAAGGAAATAACCAGACAGTACCGTGGTTAAAGGAAATAACCAGACTGTACCATGGTTAAAGGAAATAACCAGACAGTACCGTGGTTAAAGGAAATAACCAGACAGTACCATGGTTAAAGGAAATAACCAGACAGTACCATGGTTAAAGGAAATAACCAGACAGTACCGTGGTTAAAGGAAATAACCAGACAGTAAGGTGGTTAAAGGAAATAACCAGTTAAAGGAAATAACCAGACAGTACCATGGTTAAAGGAAATAACCAGACAGTACCGTGGTTAAAGGAAATAACCAGACAGTACCATGGTTAAAGGAAAAATAACCAGACAGTACCATGGTTAAAGGAAATAACCAGACAGTACCATGGTTAAAGGAAATAACCAGACAGCAGACAGTACCGTGGTTAAAGGAAATAACCAGACCATGGTTAAAGAAATAACCAGACAGTACCGTGGTTAAAGGAAATAACCAGACAGTACCGTGGTTAAAGGAAATAACCAGACAGCAGACAGTACCGTGGTTAAAGGAAATAACCAGACAGTACCATGGTTAAAGGAAATAACCAGACAGCAGACAGTACCGTGGTTAAAGGAAATAACCAGACAGCAGACAGTACCGTGGTTAAAGGAAATAACCAGACAGTACCATGGTTAAAGGAAATAACCAGATAGCAGACAGTACCGTGGTTAAAGGAAATAACCAGACAGCAGACAGTACCGTGGTTAAAGGAAATAACCAGACAGTACTAAGGTTAAAGGGCTGATTGGACTAGGAGAGGCTACAGGAAGAAAACCAGCTAGATGTTAATCAGGGGTGGGCAATCTTATCCACAATGGGTCAGTGTGGGTGCAGGCTTTGGCTCCAGCCAAGCAGTAACACAACTAATTCAATTACTCACAAGGTGTTTCCCAAAATGCATACTACAGTGCTCTGATTAAGCAAATTGGAGCACGGGAGGGTTGGAGTATGAGTCCAAATCAAAGTACATGAAACGCAGGGTTCGTACAGACAGTGACAAGTCAAATTCAAGGACTTTCAAGTACTTTTTTTACAAGCACTAATAATTATTTTTAAGGACCATCAATTTGCAACAGTTCCTATTATGTAATTGTTTCTGGTCACCACCAGATGGCAGTAGATCACCATAAGCTGACTTACTATTCATCACCATCTTACAAGATCTACTCAATAATACGTGTTTCACTACATATTTACTACATTCATGAGTGGTAAGCCAGGACTGATGATGTTGACTGATTTCCTTTTATGACCTGTAACTCAGTAAAATCTTTAAAATTCTTGCGTTTATATTTCTGTTCAGTGTACATGACAATAACATTAAATTGTCTTTATATTTCACAAAATGTTAGGTCCAATAGGCTGTCCCAACATATAATGACGTGAAAGTTAATTCCGACAGTGTAAAAGGCCCTTAGTTTACTATAAAATGTTGTATTCTATACACATTTAAAGAGCAACAAGTTATTGTGTTTGATAAGATTAAAGATTCTCTAACCTCTCTCCCTGCTGGCTTCAATGCTTCTTCTCTCTGTGTATCTCATTTGGGTTAGGGTCATTGCAGCCTGACTCACCACTGTCTATCTCACTACTCTCTGTAAAGAAAAGGTATTTTGTATGAGAACTTATAGCCCATCCTTTTGATTAAAGCTAGCTTCACTTCAGTCCTGCTGAGGTCCGACTCCGTTCAACGTTAGCTTCAAACTTAATCCGTTTTTTTTGGTTTGGGGGGGGGATTTCTGTTGACACGGTAGGAGTCGAGGGATGTTTTGGTTTGGGGGATGTCTGTTGACATGGTAGGAGTCGAGGGATGTTTTGGTTTGGGGCGATGTCTGTTGACACGGTAGGAGTCGAGGGATGTTTTGGTTTGGGGGGATGTCTGTTGACACGGTAGGAGTCGAGGGATGTTTTGGTTTGGGGGATGTCTGTTGACACGGTAGGAGTCGAGGGATGTTTTGGTTTGGGGGATGTCTGTTGACGAGGGATGTTTTGATGTTTTGGGGCATGTCTGTTGACATAGGATGTTTTGGTTTGGGGGATGTCTGTTGACACGGGCGAGGAGTCGAGGGATGTTTTGGTTTGGGGGATGTCTGTTGACATGGCAGGAGTCGAGGGATGTTTTGGTTTGGGGGATGGGATGTCTGTTGACATGGTAGGAGTCGAGGGATGTTTTGGTTTGATGGGGATGTCTGTTGACACGGTAGGAGTCGAGGGATGTTTTGGTTTGGGGGATGTCTGTTGACACGGTAGGAGTCGAGGGATGTTTTGGTTTGGGGGATGTCTGTTGACACGGTAGGAGTCGAGGGATGTTTTGGTTTTGGGGGATGGGATGTCTGTTGACATGGCAGGAGTCGAGGGATGTTTTGGTTTAGGGGGATGTTTTGGTTTGGGGGATGTCTGTTGACATGGCAGGAGTCGAGGGATGTTTTGGTTTGGGGGATGTCTGTTGACATGGCGAGTCGAGGAGTTCGGGGGATGTCTTTGGTTTCGAGGGGGATGTTGTCTGTTGACACGGTAGGAGTCGAGGGATGTTTTGGTTTGGGGGATGTCTGTTGACATGGTAGGAGTCGAGGGATCACACTGTCAGCAGCGTCTCTCTGCCACTCGGCCTATGTAGCGGCCGGAGTTTCCCGTTGGACAGAGCGGTGAGTGAATGTGTTGCTAACGAGGCAAATCCAGGGGAGCAGGCGAACATAACGAGCATTCATGAATCATTCATGATTTCACTCGTTAGCAAAGGTAAGTGCGATTACAACTCAGATCAACGCTGGGAAAGCAATAATAAGTGGATAAACGATCATTAACAAAATAAAAAGGCAAGTAAACTATTTCACAAATAAAAATGTGTGTAAATGGCATTTACCCTCCACTACATCCCTGGATGGGTCTGGCAAAACCATTCATCAACATCTATATCCTGCCAGGCAGGAGGATGGAATCTACATTTGTCCGACATTTTAGCTGTCGATATGACTTGTGACGACGCATAACCAGTCCGTTCTGGACCCGCTTGGCTGAGTGGCAGTGTGGCTGGAATGAGTGAGCTCGCCTGGCAACCAGAGCACCAAACACGTGAGGAAATAAACCTGTGTAGTCTGCCTAGAAGTTAATTGGCCAACACCAAAACCTTTTTCAAATATTTTTTAATATTTGATAATTTTCTGTTCTCTTCTCATTGTAATTCAAGTACAACAAAATTGTCTGATTTTCAAGGTATTCAAGTACTTGAATTTCAGAGTAACAAATTCAAGTACTTTAAGCACCTCAATCCGAGAAACGGAGCACAAGGTTCAGTGAAAGAGGAGGTGCAGCATGAGGTAATACAGTAGGGGGAGTGCTGCTCAGTGTGAGGTAATACAGTAGGGGGAGTGCTGCTCAGCGTGAGGTAATACAGTAGGGGGAGTGCTGCTCAGCGTGAGGTAATACAGTAGGGGAGTGCTGCTCAGCGTGAGGTAATACAGTAGGGGAGTGCTGCTCAGCGTGAGGTAATACAGTAGGGGGAGTGCTGCTCAGCGTGAGGTAATACAGTAGGGGGAGTGCTGCTCAGCGTGAGGTAATACAGTAGGGGAGTGCTGCTCAGCAGTGAGGTAATACAGTAGGGGGAGTGCTGCTCAGTGTGAGGTAATACAGTAGGGGAGTGCTGCTCAGTGTGAGGTAATACAGTAGGGGAGTGCTGCTCAGTGTGAGGTAATACAGTAGGGGAGTGCTGCTCAGCGTGAGGTAATACAGTAGGGGAGTGCTGCTCAGTGTGAGGTAATACAGTAGGGGGAGTGCTGCTCAGTGTGAGGTAATACAGTAGGGGAGTGCTGCTCAGTGTGAGGTAATACAGTAGGGGAGTGCTGCTCAGTGTGAGGTAATACAGTAGGGGGGAGGGCTTCTCAAATGGAATGTTTTATGCGTACTCAAGAGAATGTCCTCGGGAAAATGCACTAGAAGCATGAGAGTGTGGAACACGGTAATATGCATATTGAGAAACACCCAGTGACTCAGGGGAGCACGGTAATATGCATATTGAGAAACACCCAGTGACTCAGGGGAGCACGGTAATATGCATATTGAGAAACACCCAGTGACTCAGGGGAGCACGGTAATATGCATATTGAGAAACACCCAGTGACTCAGGGGAGCACGGTAATATGCATATTGAGAAACACCCAAGGTCTTCAATAAAGACTTAATTAGTAAAAATCTGCTGTGTTAATGCTTTGGCTGCACCTACATCAGCAATTAACAGAGTACAGAGGAATGGAGGGGAATGGAAATGGATGGGAGAGGGAAAGTAAAGGTAGAGGATATCAAGCATAGCTACTAGACAGGGAGAAGAACACTGATAGAGGATAGCATAGTTACTAGACAGGGAGAAGAACACTGATAGAGGATAGCATAGTTACTAGACAGGGAGAAGAACACTGATAGAGGATAGCATAGTTACTAGACAGGGAGAAGAACACTGATAGAGGATAGCATAGTTACTAGACAGGGAGAAGAACACTGATAGAGGATAGCATAGTTACTAGACAGGGAGAAGAACACTGATAGAGGATAGCATAGTTACTAGACAGGGAGAAGAACACTGATAGAGGATAGCATAGTTACTAGACAGGGAGAAGAACACTGATAGAGGATAGCATAGCTACTAGACAGGGAGAAGAACACTGATAGAGGATAGCATAGCTACTAGACAGGGAGAAGAACACTGATAGAGGATAGCATAGTTACTAGACAGGGAGAAGAACACTGATAGAGGATAGCATAGCTACTAGACAGGGAGAAGAACACTGATAGAGGATAGCATAGTTACTAGACAGGGAGAAGAACACTGATAGAGGATAGCATAGCTACTAGACAGGGAGAAGAACACTGATAGAGGATAGCATACTACTAGACAGGAGAACAGGATAGCATAGCTACTAGAAGAAGAACACTGATAGAGGATAGCATAGTTACTAGACAGGGAGAAGAACACTGATAGAGGATAGCATAGCTACTAGACAGGGAGAAGAACACTGATAGAGGATAGCATAGTTACTAGACAGGGAGAAGAACACTGATAGAGGATAGCATAGTTACTAGACAGGGAGAAGAACACTGATAGAGGATAGCATAGTTACTAGACAGGGAGAAGAACACTGATAGAGGATAGCATAGTTACTAGACAGGGAGAAGAACACTGATAGAGGATAGAGCTACTAGACAGGAGAAGAACACTGATAGAGGATAGCATAGTTACTAGACAGGAGAAGAACACTGATAGAGGATAGCATAGCTACTAGACAGGAGAAGAACACTGATAGAGGATAGCATAGTTACTAGACAGGGAGAAGAACACTGATAGAGGATAGCATAGTTACTAGACAGGGAGAAGAACACTGATAGAGGATAGCATAGTTACTAGACAGGGAGAAGAACACTGATAGAGGATAGCATAGTTACTAGACAGGGAGAAGAACACTGATAGAGGATAGCATAGTTACTAGACAGGGAGAAGAACACTGATAGAGGATAGCATAGCTACTAGACAGGGAGATACATTTCACAGAGGACAGGTCTATATATGACTAGGATGATATAGTATTATAAACCAAGCTGTATGGGGAAGGGTTAGGGTTATTTCAGAGGATAGGTCTATGAAGGACCGGGATGACAGTATTATAAACCAAGCTGTATGGGGAAGGGTTAGGGTTATTTCAGAGGATAGGTCTATGAAGGACCAGGATGACAGTATTATAAACCAAGCTGTATGGGGAAGGGTTAGGGTTATTTCAGAGAATAGGTCTATGAAGGACCAGGATGACAGTATTATAAACCAAGCTGTATGGGGAAGGGTTAGGGTTATTTCAGAGGATAGGTCTATGAAGGACCGGGATGACAGTATTATAAACCAAGCTGTATGGGGAAGGGTTAGGGTTATTTCAGAGGATAGGTCTATGAAGGACCGGGATGACAGTATTATAAACCAAGCTGTATGGGGAAGGGTTAGGGTTATTTCAGAGGATAGGTCTATGAAGGACCAGGATGACAGTATTATAAACCAAGCTGTATGGGGAAGGGTTAGGGTTATTTCAGAGAATAGGTCTATGAAGGACCAGGATGACAGTTTTATAAACCAAGCTGTATGGGGAAGGGTTAGGGTTATTTCAGAGGATAGGTCTATGAAGGACCAGGATGACAGTATTATAAACCAAGCTGTATGGGGAAGGGTTAGGGTTATTTCAGAAAATAGGTCTATGAAGGACCAGGATGACAGTATTATAAACCAAGCTGTATGGGGAAGGGTTAGGGTTATTTCAGAGAATAGGTCTATGAAGGACCAGGATGACAGTATTATAAACCAAGCTGTATGGGGGAAGGGTTAGGGGTTATTTCAGAGAATAGGTCTATGAAGGACCAGGATGACAGTATTATAAACCAAGCTGTATGGGGAAGGGTTAGGGTTATTTCAGAGAATAGGTCTATGAAGGACCAGGATGACAGTTAAACCAAGCTGTATGGGGAAGGGTTAGGGTTATTGACATAAACCAAGCTGTATGGGGAAGGGTTAGGGTTATTTCAGAAATAGGTCTATGAAGGACTTGGATGACCATTATAAACCAAGCTGTATGGGGAAGGGTTAGGGTTATTTCAAGAATAGGTCTATGAAACCAGGGATGACTTTATTATAAACCAGCTGTATGGGGAAGGGTTTTATTTCAGGAATGAGTCTTTATTTAGGACCAGGATGACAGTTTTATAAACCAAGCTGTACCTTGTCCACACAGTCATCGAAGAAGGCCAAGCTGGCGTCTTTGTCTGAGACGAAGGAGCACTCCTCTATGAATCTGATGAACATCTGAGTCTTGGTCATCAGGGAGTAGAACTTCTGGTGGGACCGGTCTCTGCTCTTCAGGAACCCTACAGAACATTACAACCATATGAGAATCATAACAAGATACAGTAGAACTTCTGGTGGGACCGGTCTCTGCTCTTCAGGAACCCTACAGAACATTACAGCCATATGAGAATCATAACAAGATACAGTAGAACTTCTGGTGGGACCGGTCTCTGCTCTTCAGGAACCCTGAAGAGGACGGTTGGGGAGGGAGAAACAGAACATTTGTGGTTCACTGCTAGACATATCTGGCAAAATAGGTTTAGGGTCTTGGAACCTGGACCATTAGGCACGCTGCTTAATTTTTTATTTTTTTTAACCTTTATTTAACCAGGTGAGTCTTTATTTAACCAGGTGAGTCTTTATTTAACCAGGTGAGTCTTTATTTAACCAGGTGAGTCTTTATTTAACCAGGTGAGTCTTTATTTAACCAGGTGAGTCTTTATTTAACCAGGTAAGTCTTTATTTAACCAGGTGAGTCTTTATTTAACCAGGTGAGTCTTTATTTAACCAGGTGAGTCTTTATTTAACCAGGTGAGTCTTTATTTAACCAGGTGAGTCTTTATTTAACCAGGTGAGTCTTTATTTAACCAGGTGAGTCTTTATTTAACCAGGTGAGTCTTTATTTAACCAGGCGAGTCATTATTTAACCAGGTAAGTCATTATTTAACCAGGTAAGTCATTATTTAACCAGGTGAGTCTTTGAGAACACATTCTCTTTTACAATAACAACAGATGTACCTTAGCTAGGCACAGTCGTGCAGGTAAGATAACACATGGCCAATCTAGGGTGCAAAACAGGGAAGTGACTTCCTTAAGTGTTAAACCGAGCTGGGCTGACTGGCAGCTGACCTGATTAACAGCTGACCTGATTAACAGCTGACCTGACTAACAGCTGACCTGACTAACAGCTGACATGATTAACAGCTGACATGACTAACAGCTGACATGATTAACAGCTGACATGACTAACAGCTGACATGATTAACAGCTGACATGACTAACAGCTGACCTGACTAACAGCTGACCTGACTAACAGCTGACTAACAGCTGACATGACTAACAGCTGACATGACCTGTTTAACAGCTGACCTGACTAACAGCTGACCTGACTAACAGCTGACTGACTGACTAACAGCTGACCTGACTAACACAGCTGACATGATTAACAGCTGACCTGACTAACAGCTGACCTGACTAACAGCTGACCTGACTAACAGCTGAGCTGACCTGACTAACAGCTGACCTGACTAACAGCTGACTAACCTGACTAACAGCTGACCTGACTAACAGCTGACCTGACTAACACCTGACTAACAGCTGACCTGACTAACAGCTGACCTGACTAACAGCTGACCTGACTAACAGCTGACCTGACTAACAGCTGACCTGACTAACAGCTGACATGATTAACAGCTGACCTGACTAACAGCTGACATGATTAACAGCTGACCTGACTAACAGCTGACCTGATTAACAGCTGACCTGACTAACAGCTGACCTGACTAACAGCTGACCTGACTAACAGCTGACATGATTAACAGCTGACCTGACTAACAGCTGACCTGACTAACAGCTGACCTGCGGGACAAACAGGGCCAGGGGGAGTGGGGAGGATGGTTGGTCATTGGCTCACACTGCAGTCATGGAGGCCAAGCTTTGTGTTGTTGTGGGTCCCTACAGTAATACTAATGGACGGCTGATAGATTCTCTATGGATACAGATACACCCACACCACTTGGCCAAAGAAACACGTTGAGAAAGCACATTTTCCCATACTTGTGTGTGTGTCTTTCAGCTCTAGTCATTACATAACACTACTGCAAAAGAGGTCTCTCTAAACTCCTCATCCCTATTTGTAGGGATCACAATCCTCATAACCAACATGTCCTTAGCTACAGCTAGCATGGTTAGCATCCACTAGAGAATGCTCATGTCTTGGCTACAGCTAGCATGGTTAGCATCCACTAAAGAATGCTCATGTCTTGGCTACAGCTAGCATGGTTAGCATCCACTAGAGAATGTTCATGTCCTTGTCTACAGCTAGCATGGTTAGCATCCACTAGAGAATGCTCATGTCTTGTCTACAGCTAGCATGGTTAGCATCCACTAGAGAATGCTCATGTCTTGGCTATGGGCCATGGTCAAAAATACTCATGCACTAAATAGCATGGATAGGGTGCCACTAGAGATGATGCCCTTGTCTACAGCTAGCCATTGCTCTTTAATCCACTAAGAATGCTCATGTCTGACTAGTTTAGCCCACCAGAGAAGTTCAGATTGGCTACAGCTAGCATGGTAGCATCCATTAGCCATGTCTTGTCTACACTAGCATGGTTAGCATCCACCAACATGTCCTTGTCTACAGCTAGCATGGTTTAGCTCATGTCTTGTCTACTGGTTAGCATCCACTAGAGAATGCTCATGTCTTGTCTACAGCTAGCATGGTTAGCATCCACTAGAGAATGTTCATGTCCTTGTCTACAGCTAGCATGGTTAGCATCCACTAGAGAATGCTCATGTCTTGTCTACAGCTAGCATGGCTAGAATCCACTAGAGAATGTTCATGTCCTTGGCTATGGGCCATGGTCAAAAATAATGCACTAAATAAGGGATAGGGTGCCATTTGGGATGAAGCCCTTGGCTACGGCTAGCCATTGCAGTCTTTAATAATAAAGGACCGTCTGACTAGTTTACCCACCAGAGACAGTGCAGATTGGGTGGTATTAGCCAGCTTCAACTGGCCCCAATCCAGACTCAACTCTATCAGGTGTGGTATTAGCCAGCTTCAACTGGCCCCAATCCAGACTCAACTCTATCAGGTGTGGTATTAGCCAGCTTCAACTGGCCCCAGTCCAGATTCAACTCTATCAGGTGTGGTATTAGCCAGCTTCAACTGGCCCCAATCCAGACTCAACTCTATCAGGTGTGGTATTAGCCAGCTTCAACTGGCCCCAATCCAGACTCAACTCTATCAGGTGTGGTATTAGCCAGCTTCAACTGGCCCCAATCCAGACTCAACTCTATCAGGTGTGGTATTAGCCAGCTTCAACTGGCCCCAGTCCAGATTCAACTCTATCAGGTGTGGTATTAGCCAGCTTCAACTGGCCCCAGTCCAGACTCAACTCTATCAGGTGTGATATTAGCCAGCTTCAACTGGCCCCAATCCAGACTCAACTCTATCAGGTGTGATATTAGCCAGCTTCAACTGGCCCCAGTCCAGATTCAACTCTATCAGGTGTGGTATTAGCCAGCTTCAACTGGCCCCAGTCCAGACTCTGGAGCAGAGAACAGCTGCAGCTAGCTAGAGCTCCAGACCTGCACATGCACTGAGACTCACACACACACAGACTCACACACACACACACACAGACTCACACACACACACAGACTCACACACACACACACACACACACACACACACACACACACACACACACACACACACACACACACACACACACACACACACACACACACACACACACACACACACACACACACACATACACACCAAGCCGGTACTAACCTTGCAGGTCAAAGAGAGAGGAGGCGTCAGTAGTCTTCTCAGACGGGGCCTGGGTGATGGGTCTCAGGTATGAGCGGTAGCCTTTCAAGATGGCCGCCATGAACCTGAGGAAGGCTTCCTGTATCTCCATCTCCAGGCTGTGGAGGCTCTTCCCACAGGCCAGCTCTGTACAGTCACTCATACTCAGCTCCAATAGGCCATCAGGACGCTGCTGACCTGGGGGGAACCAATAGAAAAGAGAGATGTTGGTTCAGCTGACCTTGGGAGAACCAATAGAAAAGAGAGATGTTGGTTCTGCTGACCTGGGGGGAACCAATAGAAAAGAGGGTTGTTGGTTATGCTGATCTGGGGGGAACCAATAGAAAAGAGGGATGTTGGTTCTGCTGACCTGGGGGGAACCAATAGAAAAGAGGGTTGTTGGTTATGCTGATCTGGGGGGAACCAATAGAAAATAAGGTTGTTGGTTCTGCTGATCTGGGGGGAACCAATAGAAAAGAGGGCTGTTGGTTATGCTGACCAATAACCTGGGGAGAACCAATAGAAAAGTGGGTTGTTGGTTCTGCTGACCTGGGGAGAACCAATAGAAAAGAGAGATGTTGGTTCTGCTGACCTGGGGAGAACCAATAGAAAAGAGAGATGTTGGTTCTGCTGACCTGGGGGGGAACCAATAGAAAAGAGGGTTGTTGGTTATGCTGATCTGGGGGAACCAATAGAAAAGAGGTTGTTGGTTCTGCTGATCTGGGGGAACCAATAGAAAAGAGGGTTGTTGGTTATGCTGATCTGGGGGAACCAATAGAAAAGAGGGTTGTTGGTTATGCTGATCTGGGGGAACCAATAGAAAAGAAGGTTGTTGGTTCTGCTGATCTGGGGGAACCAATAGAAAAGAGGGTTGTTGGTTATGCTGACCTGGGGGGAACCAATAGAAAAGAGGGTTGTTGGTTCTGCTGATCTGGGGGGAACCAATAGAAAAGAGGGTTGTTGGTTCTGCTGATCTGGGGGGAACCAATGGAAAATATGTTTTTTTGTTTACATATCTTATAGGGTTTGTCCCAAATGGCACCATATTCCTTAATGTAGTGCACTACATAGGGAACAGGGAGCCATGTGGGATGCATCCCTCATGCAGTTCCAGAGATACATAGAGGAAAACACTCTTAGAAGATACAATGGGTGGACAAAACATTAGGAACACCTGCTCCTTCCATGACGTAGACTTACCAGGTGAATCCAGGTGAAAGATATGATCCCTTACTGATGTAACTTGGTAAATCCACTTGTAGATGAAGTGGAGAAGACCGGTTAAAGAAGGATTTTTTAAGCAACATAATATTAGGAAGGTGTTCTTAATATTTTGTCTGCTATATTTAACTACCTGTCACAGTTGAAGACAGTTTAAAACACAACTTAAAACAAGCAGGACTGTCTGTATGAAAGTTGAGTTGATGACGTGAGGGGTTTGGGTTCTGTCTGTCTTGTTGTTGTTGAACTAGATAAAGGGTAAATAACAAAACACACAGTTTAAATCTCTTCCGAAGTCAGTTTTCCTCTGAGAAACAAGACCCTAAAGATAAGACTCAGCTTGTCACTCTGCCAAGCTCTATCGATGTTCAATATTCCCAGCCTAAACACTAATGCAGTGGCAGGACACATTTTCAGCCTCACTGAGTCTCAGAATGTAACACTATTCGATTTGTATTTGATTTCTCAATAAGCAGGCAGCAGGTTTACTGGCTAGGATATAAATAACACAACTGAACTAATGGAGACAAATAGAGCAGGTAGGGAGAGGGAGTGGGGGGAAAGGGGGGAGAGAGGACAGAGAGAGAGAGAGGAGGAGAGGGAGGAGAGACAGAGAGAGAGGAGAGAGGAGAGAGAAGAGAGCGAGGGGGGATAGAGGAGAGAGAGGAGAGAGAGGAGTGAGAGAAAAAGAGAGTGAGAGAGATGCAGCGAGAGAGAGAGAGAGAAGAGAGCGAGGGGGAGGTTGGAGATAGAGGGGGTGAGAGAGAAAGAGAGGGAGAGAGAGATGCAGCGAGCGAGAGAGAGAGAGAGAGAGAAGAGAGCGAGAGGGGAGGTTGGAGATAGAGGGGGTGAGAGAGAAAGAGAGGGAGAGAGAGATGCAGCGAGCGAGAGAGAGAGAGAGAGAGAGAGAAGAGAGCGAGGGGGAGGTTGGAGATAGGGGGGTTGAGAGAAAGAGAGGGAGAGAGAGATGCAGCGAGAGAGAGAGAGAGAGAGAGATGCAGCGAGAGAGAGAGAGAGAGAGAGAGAGAGAGAGAGAGATGCAGAGAGCGAGATGCAGAGAGCGAGATGCAGCGAGCGAGAGAGAGAGAGAGAGAGAGAGAGAGCGAGATGCAGAGAGCGAGAGAGATGCAGCGAGCGAGAGAGAGAGAGATGCAGAGAGAAAGGAATAATGATGTAATACTAACTGGTGGTTTTGTTACAGAGGAAGAGGAGAGAAGAAGAAGAATGATGCACACTGTTCTTTAATATAGACCTGCCGTCTGTTTGGTAGACACTGGAGAAAGAATAGGAAGCTGAACGTAAAGTACTCCTACACTACTGCTACAGTGGCTTATCATATTCCGAAGAAGAAGAACACCTGAGAGTCAAACACATCAGCTTGAAAGAATCTTTCAAAGTCGGCCTTGAAAAGGAGTGTTATTGAAAAAAGTGTTCTTGATCTAGCTTGGGTTGCCAGATCTTTTTTTTGTTGCCAACTCCTTTGTCTTTGTTATATTAAAGGAGCGAACTGAGGCAGAACCAGAGTCACATCTGGCAACTCAGGCTACACTTGACCCAGTTTATTCATTCTGAAATCTTTAGTCCTCTATCCACACAGTACAGTACAGTCCTCTACTCACCGTCCACCAGTTGCTGGTAGAGATTGTTCAGCACATTCATCAGGTTTTTACAGGCTTTCTTTGGCAGGATCTTCCAGGTCAGGGCCCTCTTATCTCCGTTGCTGAAAGGAGAAACACACGGTCAGCTCTCCAGAGGTGCAGAGAGGTGGAACACACCCAAAACTAACACTGGCGGAGGATAGGGGCAGGAGACCACCCACGAGACGGCTGCCTCCATGACTGGTCCAAATATCTTAGGACCACAGAAACGGATTGAACTTTGACCCATATGGAAAATGGATGCACACATGACTGTACATCGCTGTGGATAAAAGCGTCTGATAAATGGAATATATTCTACTATTATCATTACACCTACAGTGGCCAAACACTACGCAATACAGTCTCACCTTGAGGAATAGACTGTCTCAACTGGGTTACAGCCCACCTTGAGGAATAGACTGTCTGAACTGGGTTACAGCCCACCTTGAGGAATAGACTGTCTTAGCAGGGTTACAGCCCACCTTGAGGAATAGACTGTCTTAGCAGGGTTACAGCCCACCTTGAGGAATAGACTGTCTCAACTGGGTTACAGCCCACCTTGAGGAATAGACTGTCTCAGCAGGGTTTACAGCCCACCTTGAGGAATAGACTGTCTTAGCAGGGTTACAGCCCACCTTGAGGAATAGACTGTCTCAACTGGATTAAAGCCCACCTTGAGGAATAGACTGTCTCAGCTGGGTTACAGCCCACCTTGAGGAATATACTGTCTCAGCTGGGTTACAGCCCACCTTGAGTAATAGACTGTCTCAACTGGATTAAAGCCCACCTTGAGGAATAGACTGTCTGAACTGGGTTACAGCCCACCTTGAGGAATAGACTGTCTCAACTGGGTTACAGCCCACCTTGAGGAATAGACTGTCTCAACTGGGGTTACAGCCCACCAGCCTCAACTGGGTTACAGCCCACCTTGAGGAATAGACTGTCTCAACTGGGTTACAGCCCACCTTGAGGAATAGACTGTCTCAGCTGGGTTACAGCCCACCTTGAGGAATAGACTGTCTCAACTGGGTTACAGCCCACCTTGAGGAATAGACTGTCTCAACTGGGTTACAGCCCACCTTGAGGAATAGACTGTCTCAACTGGGTTACAGCCCACCTTGAGGAATAGACTGTCTCAACTGGGTTACAGCCCACCTTGAGGAATAGACTGTCTCAGCAGGGTTACAGCCCACCTTGAGGAATAGACTGTCTCAACTGGATTAAAGCCCACCTTGAGGAATAGACTGTCTCAACTGGGTTACAGCCCACCTTGAGGAATAGACTGTCTCAACTGGGTTACAGCCCACCTTGAGGAATAGACTGTCTCAGCAGGGTTACAGCCCACCTTGAGGAATAGACTGTCTCAGCAGGGTTACAGCCCACCTTGAGGAATAGACTGTCTCAGCAGGGTTACAGCCCACCTTGAGGAATAGACTGTCTCAGCAGGGTTACAGCCCACCTTGAGGAATAGACTGTCTCAACAGGGTTTACAGCCCACCTTGAGGAATAGACTGTCTCAGCAGGGTTACAGCCCACCTTGAGGAATAGACTGTCTCAACTGGGTTTACAGCCCACCTTGAGGAATAGACTGTCTCAACTGGGGTTACAGCCCACCTTGAGGAATAGACTGTCTCAACTGGGTTACAGCCCACCTTGAGGAATAGACTGTCTCAACTGGGTTACAGCCCACCTTGAGGAATAGACTGTCTCAACTGAGAAGTCATTACTCAGCAACACTGTAGTTTATAAAAAGTGAAAAAGGAAAAGGTTGACATGTTTGCTGCTGGGTGCCCTTCACTATGGTTGACTGTTCTCAGCCCGTTAGCTAAGTGGATGGAGGCCCTTCACTATGGTTGACTGTTCTCAGCCCGTTAGCTAAGTGGATGGAGGCCCTTCACTATGGTTGACTGTTCTCAGCCCGTTAGCTAAGTGGATGGAGGCCCTTCACTATGGTTGACTGTTCTCAGCCCGTTAGCTAAGTGGATGGAGGCCCTTCACTATGGTTGACTGTTCTCAGCCCGTTAGCTAAGTGGATGGAGGCCCTTCACTATGGTTGACTGTTCTCAGCCCGTTAGCTAAGTGGATGGAGGCCCTTCACTATGGTTGACTGTTCTCAGCCCGTTAGCTAAGTGGATGGAGGCCCTTCACTATGGTTGACTGTTCTCAGCCCGTTAGCTAAGTGGATGGAGGCCCTTCACTATGGTTGACTGTTCTCAGCCCGTTAGCTAAGTGGATGGAGGCCCTTCACTATGGTTGACTGTTCTCAGCCCGTTAGCTAAGTGGATGGAGGCCCTTCACTATGGTTGACTGTTCTCAGCCCGTTAGCTAAGTGGATGGAGGCCCTTCACTATGGTTGACTGTTCTCAGCCCGTTAGCTAAGTGGATGGAGGCCCTTCACTATGGTTGACTGTTCTCAGCCCGTTAGCTAAGTGGATGGAGGCCCTTCACTATGGTTGACTGTTCTCAGCCCGTTAGCTAAGTGGATGGAGGCCCTTCACTATGGTTGACTGTTCTCAGCCCGTTAGCTAAGTGGATGGAGGCCCTTCACTATGGTTGACTGTTCTCAGCCCGTTAGCTAAGTGGATGGAGGCCCTTCACTATGGTTGACTGTTCTCAGCCCGTTAGCTAAGTGGATGGAGGCCCTTCACTATGGTTGACTGTTCTCAGCCCGTTAGCTAAGTGGATGGAGGCCCTTCACTATGGTTGACTGTTCTCAGCCCGTTAGCTAAGTGGATGGAGGCCCTTCACTATGGTTGACTGTTCTCAGCCCGTTAGCTAAGTGGATGGAGGCCCTTCACTATGGTTGACTGTTCTCAGCCCGTTAGCTAAGTGGATGGAGGCCCTTCACTATGGTTGACTGTTCTCAGCCCGTTAGCTAAGTGGATGGAGGCCCTTCACTATGGTTGACTGTTCTCAGCCCGTTAGCTAAGTGGATGGAGGCCCTTCACTATGGTTGACTGCCCTTCACTATGGTTGACTGTTCTCAGCCCGTTAGCTAAGTGGATGGAGGCCCTTCACTATGGTTGACTGTTCTCAGCCCGTTAGCTAAGTGGATGGAGGCCCTTCACTATGGTTGACTGTTCTCAGCCCGTTAGCTAAGTGGATGGAGGCCCTTCACTATGGTTGACTGTTCTCAGCCCGTTAGCTAAGTGGATGGAGGCCCTTCACTATGGTTGACTGTTCTCAGCCCGTTAGCTAAGTGGATGGAGGCCCTTCACTATGGTTGACTGTTCTCAGCCCGTTAGCTAAGTGGATGGAGGCCCTTCACTATGGTTGACTGTTCTCAGCCCGTTAGCTAAGTGGATGGAGGCCCTTCACTATGGTTGACTGTTCTCAGCCCGTTAGCTAAGTGGATGGAGGCCCTTCACTATGGTTGACTGTTCTCAGCCCGTTAGCTAAGTGGATGGAGGCCCTTCACTATGGTTGACTGTTCTCAGCCCGTTAGCTAAGTGGATGGAGGCCCTTCACTATGGTTGACTGTTCTCAGCCCGTTAGCTAAGTGGATGGAGGCCCTTCACTATGGTTGACTGTTCTCAGCCCGTTAGCTAAGTGGATGGAGGCCCTTCACTATGGTTGACTGTTCTCAGCCCGTTAGCTAAGTGGATGGAGGCCCTTCACTATGGTTGACTGTTCTCAGCCCGTTAGCTAAGTGGATGGAGGCCCTTCACTATGGTTGACTGTTCTCAGCCCGTTAGCTAAGTGGATGGAGGCCCTTCACTATGGTTGACTGTTCTCAGCCCGTTAGCTAAGTGGATGGAGGCCCTTCACTATGGTTGACTGTTCTCAGCCCGTTAGCTAAGTGGATGGAGGCCCTTCACTATGGTTGACTGTTCTCAGCCCGTTAGCTAAGTGGATGGAGGCCCTTCACTATGGTTGACTGTTCTCAGCCCGTTAGCTAAGTGGATGGAGGCCCTTCACTATGGTTGACTGTTCTCAGCCCGTTAGCTAAGTGGATGGAGGCCCTTCACTATGGTTGACTGTTCTCAGCCCGTTAGCTAAGTGGATGGATGGAGGCCCTTCACTATGGTTGACTGTTCTCAGCCCGTTAGCTAAGTGGATGGAGGCCCTTCACTATGGTTGACTGTTCTCAGCCCGTTAGCTAAGTGGATGGAGGCCCTTCACTATGGTTGACTGTTCTCAGCCCGTTAGCTAAGTGGATGGAGGCCCTTCACTATGGTTGACTGTTCTCAGCCCGTTAGCTAAGTGGATGGAGGCCCTTCACTATGGTTGACTGTTCTCAGCCCGTTAGCTAAGTGGATGGAGGCCCTTCACTATGGTTGACTGTTCTCAGCCCGTTAGCTAAGTGGATGGAGGCCCTTCACTATGGTTGACTGTTCTCAGCCCGTTAGCTAAGTGGATGGAGGCCCTTCACTATGGTTGACTGTTCTCAGCCCGTTAGCTAAGTGGATGGAGGCCCTTCACTATGGTTGACTGTTCTCAGCCCGTTAGCTAAGTGGATGGAGGCCCTTCACTATGGTTGACTGTTCTCAGCCCGTTAGCTAAGTGGATGGAGGCCCTTCACTATGGTTGACTGTTCTCAGCCCGTTAGCTAAGTGGATGGAGGCCCTTCACTATGACTGTTTGACTGTTCATTCAGCCCGTTAGCTAAGTGGATGGAGGCCCTTCACTATGGTTGACTGTTCTCAGCCCGTTAGCTAAGTGGATGGAGGCCCTTCACTATGGTTGACTGTTCTCAGCCCGTTAGCTAAGTGGATGGAGGCCCTTCACTATGGTTGACTGTTCTCAGCCCGTTAGCTAAGTGGATGGAGGCCCTTCACTATGGTTGACTGTTCTCAGCCCGTTAGCTAAGTGGATGGAGGCCCTTCACTATGGTTGACTGTTCTCAGCCCATTAGCTAAGTGGCTGGAGGCCCTTCACTATGGTTGACTGTTCTCAGCCCGTTAGCTAAGTGGATAGAGGCCCTTCACTATGGTTGACTGTTCTCAGCCCGTTAGCTAAGTGGCTTGAGGCCCTTCACTATGGTTGACTGTTCTCAGCCCGTTAGCTAAGTGGAGAGTCTTGGAGAGTCATACTGTGAGAGTTGGTTGGGGACTGAGCAGAAAGCTACAGTCACAAAGGGCGGCAGGTAGCCTAGTGGTTAGAGCGTTGGACTAGTTACCGGAAGGTTGCAAGATCGAATCCCCGAGCTGACAAGGTAAAAATCTGTTGTTCTGCTCCTGAACAAGGCAGTTAACCCACTGTTCCTAGACCAGTTAACCCACTGTTCCTAGGATGTCATTGTAAGTAAGAATTTGTTCTTAACTGAGTTGCCTAGTTAAATAAAGGATACATTAAAAAAATCTGTACTCAAAAAAGAGACTTTACACATTATATGGATAGAAACCTTTAGTCTATTCCATTCTAGTACACAACACGGGGTTGGTAGTCGCCGCAATGCTTACTGGGAGATGGTGTTTGTGTCAGAAGAAGCTGTGCTTACTGGGAGATGGTGTTCGTGTCAGAAGAAGCTGTGCTTACTGGGAGATGGTGTTAGAACCCTACTATCAGATGGTGTTTGTGTCAGAAGAAGCTGTGCTTACTGGGAGATGGTGTTTGTGTCAGAAGAAGCTGTGCTTACTGGGAGATGGTGTTTGTGTCAGAAGAAGCTGTGCTTACTGGGAGATGGTGTTTGTGTCAGAAGAAGCTGTGCTTACTGGGAGATGGTGTTTGTGTCAGAAGAAGCTGTGCTTACTGGGAGATGGTGTTTGTGTCAGAAGAAGCTGTGCTTACTGGGAGATGGTGTTTGTGTCAGAAGAAGCTGTGCTTACTGGGAGATGGTGTTCGTGTCAGAAGAAGCTGTGCTTACTGGGAGATGGTGTTTGTGTCAGAAGAAGCTGTGCTTACTGGGAGATGGTGTTTGTGTCAGAAGAAGCTGTGCTTACTGGGAGATGGTGTTTGTGTCAGAAGAAGCTGTGCTTACTGGGAGATGGTGTTTGTGTCAGAAGAAGCTGTGCTTACTGGGAGATGGTGTTTGTGTCAGAAGAAGCTGTTCTTACTGGGAGATGGTGTTCGTTTCAGAAGAAGCTGTGCTTACTGGGAGATGGTGTTTGTGTCGAGGTCGACACAGCTGACGTCCAGCGGGGGGTCGTAAAGGTCAAAGTAGCGTGAGTCGACCCCCACAATGAAGGGGCAGGGGGCGGAGAGGACCCCTGCCAGAGCCAGCGGGCACAGAGGGATGTACGGACACGGCCAGTGGAATGGGAAGATCATCTGAGGGGAGAGAAAGAGAGGGAGGTCAAATGAGGAAACTGAACCTTTAAAACTACTGTCAAAACCGAGAGACATTACCAATACTGCAATTGTTAGCTACTACTAAAAATACTAACAAACTGCCATAGCGAATTATTTAAACCCTACTATCAAACTGCCATAGCTAATTATTTAAACCCTACTATCAAACTGCCATAGCTAATTATTTAAACCCTACTATCAAACTGCCATAGCTAATTATTTAAACCCTACTATCAAACTGCCATAACAAATTATTTAAACTACTTACTAAAACCACAAGCTACTACTAAAAGTCCTAAAGATTCAAACAGCTGATATCTGAGGTACTATAGCATTAAACAGCTGATATCTGAGGTATTATAGCATTAAACAGCTGATATCTGAGATTCTATAGTGTTAAACAGCTGATATCTGAGGTTCTATAGTGTTAAACAGCTGATATCTGAGGTTCTATAGTGTTAAACAGCTGATATCTGAGGTTCTATAGTGTTAAACAGCTGATATCTGAGGTTCTATAGTGTTAAACAGCTGATATCTGAGGTTCTATAGTGTTAAACAGCTGATATCTGAGGTTCTATAGTGTTAAACAGCTGATATCTGAGATTCTATAGTGTTAAACAGCTGATATCTGAGGTTCTATAGTGTTAAACAGCTGATATCTGAGGTATTATAGTGTTAAACAGCTGATATATGAGGTATTATAGTGTTGAACAGCTGATATCTGAGGTACTATAGTGTTAAACAGCTGATATCTGAGGTACTCACAGCCACCAGAGCCTCAGTGACACTGGTCAGAACAGCGGGCCGTAGAGAGTGGACCAGGATCTTATGTTCTGTCACAGCAAACACCAGGAGCGTTATAGCATTCTCCGGACCGAGGTTCTGTAGCAGTATGGAAAACCGACCACCACTGGAACACAGCCATAGAAGAGATTAACACATCATAACACAGCCATAGAAGAGATTAACACACTACATCACTATCATAACATATACCATCAATTAACCATACCATACATTAACCATACCATAACTAATACCATCAATGAACCATACCATAACTAATACCATCAATGAACCATACCATAACTAATACCATCAATGAACCATACCATAACTAATACCATCAATGAACCATACCATAACTAATACCATCAATGAACCATACCATAACTAATACCATCAATGAACCATACCATAACTAATACCATAAATTAACCATACCATAACTAATACCATCAATGAACCATACCATAACTAATACCATACATTAACCATACCATAACTAATACCATAAATTAATCATACCATAACATATACCATAACATATACCATACCATAACTAATACCATCAATGAACCATACCATAACTAATACCATACATTAACCATACCATAACTAATACCATAAATTAATCATACCATAACATATACCATACATTAACCATACCATAACTAATACCATCAATTAATCATACCATAACATATACCATACATTAACCATACCATAACTAATACCATCAATGAATCATACCATAACATATACCATACCATAACATATACCATACATTAACCATACCATAACTAATACCATCAATTAACCATACCATAACTAATACCATACATTAACCATACCATAACCTATACCATCAATTAATCATACCATAACTAATACCATAAAATAACCATACCATAACTAATACCATAAAATAACCATACAATCAATTAATCATACCATAACTAATACCATGAACTTCACCGGCAGTCACCAAACCTTCGTCCAATTCTTTAAACCAATCTAAAGGTATGTTTTGGAGTTCCTCAAGGTACTGCTATAGGACCACTACTGTTCTTATTATGATATACACCTGTTAAATCCACTTCAATCAGTGTAGATGAAGGGGAGGAGACAGGTTAAAGACAATTGAGTCATGGATTGTGTATGTGTGCCATTCAGAGGGTGAATGGGCAAGACAATAGATTTAAGTTCCTTTGAACAGGGTTATGGTAGTAGGTGCCATGCGCATCGGTTTGAGTGTGTCAAGAACAGCAACACCGCTGGAGTTTTCACGCTCAACAATTTCCTGTGTGAATCAAGAATGGTCCACCACACAATGGACATCCTGCCAACGTGGCACAACTGTGGGAATCATTGGAGTGTAAAGTCCATCCCCCGACAAATTGAGGGCAAAAGGGGGAGGGGGGGGGTTGTGCAAGTCAATTTTAGGAAGACGTTCATAATGTTTTGTACACTCGGTGTATATGATACCTGTCTTACCTGAGTGGTAGAGGGGATGACACAGGCTGGCTCAACATCAGGCTGTCGTGAGGAGAGAGCTGGGGAATGTCAACACATTACCAGAGGTATAGTGTGGTGGGGACAGGTCTGGCACAAAATGGCTGCCGCACTTCATTTAGCAGGTGGCTGTTATCAAAGACTCCCATATAACCAGTACTGTCTCTGTTGCCAGAGATTGGTGCTAGAATGGGGTATAGTGTGGTGGGGACAGGTTTGGCATAAAATGGCTGCCGCACTTCATTTAGCAGGTGGCTGTTATCAAAGACTCCCATATAACCGGTACTGTCTCTGTTGCCAGAGATTGGTGCTAGAAGGGGGTACGTTACCTCAATACAATGTAAATAACTTTGAGAAAAACACTGTTAAAATAATGATGATTATGATCAAGACAGAGTCAGACATGGTTTAGTCGTGAATAGAGACACACACTGACAGAAACGATAAACATAACATAGCAGCCAGCACCATGGATGCCTTAACTCACCTGCACCAGTATCCTGGGCCTCTGAGAGGAGGGGAACGGGACCTTGTGCATGAAGTGGGAGATGTGCCTGACAGGAAGAAGAAGAAGAAGAGGAGGAATAAGGAGAAGAAGAAGAAGAGGAAGGAGAAGAAGAAGAAGAAGAAGAAGAAGAAGAAGAAAGAAGAAGAAGAAGAAGAAGAAGAAGAAGAAGAAGAAAAGAAGAGGAAGGAGAAGAAGAAGGAAAAGAAGAAGAAGAAGAAGAAGAAGAAGAAGAAAGAAGAAGAAGAAGAAGAAGAAGGAGAAGAGAAGAAAGAAAGAAGAAGAAGAGGAAGAAAGAAGAAGGAGAAGAGGAAGAAAAGGAAGAAGAAAGAAGAAGAAGAGAAGAAGAAGAAGAAGAAGGAGAGGAAGAAGAAGGAGAAGAAGAAGGAGAAGAAGAAGAAGAAAGAAGAAGAAGAAGAAAAGATGGAGAAGAAAAGGAAGGAAAAGAAGAAGAAGAAGGAAAAGAAGAAGAAGAAGGAGAAGAAGAAGAAGAAGAAGAAGAAGAAGAAGGAGAAGAAAAGGAAGGAGAAGAAGAAGAAGAAGGAAGAAGAAGAAGAAGAAGAAGAAGAAGAAGAAGAAGATGGAGAAGAAAAGGAAGGAGAAGAAGAAGGAGAAGAAAAGGAAGGAGAAGAAGAAGGAGAAGAAGAAGGAGAAGAGTTACAGGACATGAGGCCAGAAATAACCCTGAGGAGGAGGTGAGCATAATCTGTCATCACACCGTCTGGGACAGGAGGGGGGTAGATTTACATAGAGTTCTGCCACTGCACTGTCATCTGACCATCACAATGCCCTGTTGAACTGTCAGCAAACACTTGATCTAAACATAGCCTCTGGTGTTTATTTAGTGGACTGGATACCATTTGGAATTGTTAAAACTTCTAGGGAGTGTGTCTACAGTATATCTATGTACAAAGTGCCTGGGTATGGTGCCTGTCCTATAGAGAGCTGTCCGATAACACAGGCAGTGTCATACAGGGTCACTGACAACACTGTGTACTTATAAAGGACCGTGGCTCAGCATGGTCCCTAGCAACACCAAGGCCAATGGGTTCAAGTGCTGCAATTGATACCACAAATGTCTGCTGTGTCCTAATATATATTATTCACACAGTGCTCACTTCTCGATGGGCAGGGTGTGAGGTCCAGAGATGCAGTATCGATAGAGGAAGGTGAGGAACTTGCGGAAGGCGTCAAAGAAGGGCCAGTGAGACAGCAAACAGATACACTTGTTGGTGTGTAGCGCTCTGGGGCCCGGAGCTGGGCTGGAGGGGGAGGTGGCTGGGGATGAGGCTGGGGAAGAGGGCCCGTGGTCCAGCCCCGGCAGACCCAGCTGAGAGCGCTGCTGGTCGGTCAGACAGTCCTGGGAGTAGGGCTCGTAGAACTGGATGGCTGCACCGTACACCTGAGATGAGGAAACACACAGATACACGTCAGGATGGAAGCATTAGTACATAGAGGTAGGGGCACATATGTATCTGTTGCCATACAGCTGACTGGAACCAGAGAATGTCAGTCGAGTGGAGGGAGGAGTGGAGCGAGGAGCGGAGGGAGGAGTGGAGCGAGGAGTGGAGGGAGGAGTGGAGCGAGGAGCGGAGGGAGGAGTGGAGGGAGGAGTGGAACGAGGAGCTGGAGCGAGGAGTGGAGGGAGGAGCGGAGGGAGGAGTGGAGCGAGGAGTGGAGGGTGTCCAATTTGACTGGAGCGCGGAGCGAGTTTCCCAAAGGCTGGAGCGCACACTTCATGAGCTCAGGGCATGCCTGTCCCAGCATGCATTTGTATAGACTACTTGTGTGCTGCTATAGCCCCTTGCTTTAGCTAATGCCATGGAGTTCACTAAATATTTTCATAAAGAAACAGATAAAACACACAGGTGCAAAATCAAGGTGACTTACAAAGATGAGCTGGACCAAGAGCAAGAGAGGGAGTGTGGTGATGTAGTGTCCACAACTAAAGAGAGGGAGTGTGGTGATGTAGTGTCCACTACTAAAGAAGAGAGGGAGTGTGGTGATGTAGTGTCCACAACTAATGAAGAGAATGAGTGTGGTGATGTAGTGTCCACAACTGAAAGAGTGTGGTGATGTAGTGTCCACTACTAAAGAAGAGAGGGAGTGTGGTGATGTAGTGTCCAGTGTCCACTAAAGAAGAGAGGGAGGTGGTGATGTAGTGTGGTGACTAAAGAAGAGAGGGAGTGTGGTGATGTAGTGTCCACAACTAAAGAAGAGATGGAGTGTGGTGATGTAGTGTCCACTACTAATGAAGGAGTGGAGTGTGGTGATGTGAGTGTCCACAAAGGTGTGATGTAGTGTCCACTACTAAAGAAGAGGGAGTGTGGTGATGTAGTGTCCACTACTAAAGAAGAGAGGGAGTGTGGTGATGTAGTGTGTGGAGTGTGGTGATGTAGTGTCCACTACTAATGAAGAGAGGGAGTGTGGTGATGTAGTGTAAAGAAGAGAGGGAGTGTGGTGATGTAGTGTCCACTACTAGGTGAAGAGAGGGAGGTGGTGTGTAGTGTGAGTGTGGTGATGATGAGTGTCCACTACTAAAGAAGAGAGGGAGTGTGGTGATGTAGTGTCCACAACTAAAGAAGAGAGGGAGTGTGGTGATGTAGTGTCCACAACTAAAGAAGAGAGGGAGTGTGGTGATGGAGTGTGGTGATGTAGTGTCCACAACTAAAGAAGAGAGGGAGTGTGGTGATGTAGTGTCCACTACTAAAGAAGAGAGGGAGTGTGGTGATGTAGTGTCCACTACTGGTGATGGAGTGTGGTGATGTAGTGTCCACTACTGTGGTGATGTAGTGTCCACTACTAAAAGAAGAGGAGTGTGGTGATGTAGTGTCCACTACTAGTGTGGTGATGAAGTGAGAGGGAGTGTGGTGATGTAGTGTCCACAACTAATGTAGTGAAGAGAGGGAGTGTGGTGATGTAGTGTCCACAACTAATGAAGAGAGGGAGTGTGGTGATGTAGTGTCCACTACTAAAGAAGAGAGGGAGTGTGGTGATGTAGTGTCCACTACTAAAGAAGAAGAGAGTGTGGTGATGTAGTGTGGTGATGTGAGTGTCCACAACTAATGAAGAGAGGGAGTGTGGTGATGTAGTGTCCACTACTAATGAAGAGAGGGAGAGTGTGGTGATGTGAGTGTCCCACTACTAAAGAAGGGAGTGTGGTGATGTAGTGTCCACTATGACTGTGGTGATGTAGTGTCCACTACTAAAGAAGAGGTGGAGTGTGGTGATGTAGTGTCCACAACTAAAAAGAGTGTGGTGAGTAGTGTCCACTACTAAAGAAGAGGAGTGTGGTGATGTAGTGTCCACTACTAAAGAAGAGAGGGAGTGTGGTGATGTAGTGTCCACTACTAAAGGTCCACAACTAATGAAAAGAGGAGTGTGGTGATGTAGTGTCCACTACTAATGAAGAGAGGGAGTGTGGTGATGTAGTGTCCACTACTAAAGAAGAGAGGGAGTGTGGTGATGTAGTGTCCACTATGACGGTGGAATCTGAAAAGACACCTATCCTGAAAGCATGATGGTGTACTGTGTGCACATGATAACAGAAAGGAACGAGGTGGGTAGATAACTATGTCATTGTAGCAAAGCATTTATAAACAAATAAAATCTGATCTCTTAACCGTTTCTTTCATTTCTGTTCTATTATCTATACAATAGGCCATCGTTGATTTTGGCCCAATAGGCCATCGTTGATTTTGGCCCAATAGGCCATCGTTGATTTTGGCCCAATAGGCCATCGTTGATTTTGGCCCAATAGGCCATCGTTGATTTTGGCCCAATAGGCCATCGTTGATTTTGGCCCAATAGGTCATCGTTGATTTTGGCCCAATAGGCCATCGTTGATTTTGGCCCAATTGATTTTGGCCCAATAGGCCATCGTTGATTTTGGCCCAATAGGCCATCGTTGATTTTGGCCCAATAGGCCATCGTTGATTTTGGCCCAATAGGCCATCGTTGATTTTGGCCCAATAGGCCATCGTTGATTTTGGCCCAATAGGCCATCGTTGATTTTGGCCCAATAGGCCATCGTTGATTTTGGCCCAATAGGTCATCGTTGATTTTGGCCCAATAGGCCATCGTTGATTTTGGCCCAATAGGCCATCGTTGATTTTGGCCCAATAGGCCATAACTGATTTTGGCCCAATAGGCCATCGTTGATTTTGGCCCAATAGGCCATCGTTGATTTTGGCCCAATAGGCCATCGTTGATTTTGGCCCAATAGGCCATCGTTGATTTTGGCCCAATAGGCCATCGTTGATTTTGGCCCAATAGGTCATCGTTGATTTTGGCCCAATAGGTCATCGTTGATTTTGGCCCAATAGGCCATCGTTGATTTTGGCCCAATAGGCCATCGTTGATTTTGGCCCAATAGGCCATAACTGATTTTGGCCCAATAGGCCATCGTTGATTTTGGCCCAATAGGCCATAACTGATTTTGGCCCAATAGGCCATCGTTGATTTTGGCCCAATAGGTCATTTTGGCCCAATAGGTCATTGATTTTGGCCCAATAGGCCACCGTTGATTTTGGCCCAATAGGCCATAACTGATTTTGGCCCAATAGGCCATCGTTGATTTTGGCCCAATAGGCCATCGTTGATTTTGGCCCAATAGGTCATCGTTGATTTTGGCCCAATAGGCCATCGTTGATTTTGGCCCAATAGGTCATCGTTGATTTTGGCCCAATAGGCCATCGTTGATTTTGGCCCAATAGGCCATCGTTGATTTTGGCCCAATAGGCCACCGTTGATTTTGGCCCAATAGGCCATCGTTGATTTTGGCCCAATAGGCCTGGTATATTACCTCTTTCAGGGAGCTTTCCGGTTTGATTGCGTTATTTTGCCTAAAAACCTTAAGGCCTACTTATAGACAAATGTCAAAACAACTCCGCATCCCTGCCCAGCCTGGCAAGAGTGGCCCGAAGGATGTTTAGCATCTCCAGCAGCTCTGCAGCCCTGCTGGCCTGATCTCCAGGCACCATCACATGAGCCTGAAGCCACAGACTCTGGCCAAACTCATGTTTCTGAACGTGAATTCAAAGGAACTGTACACTGAGCCTAATAAGGCATTGTTAATTAAATGTCTGTTTTAATTCTCGTAAGTCAAATCATATCACATTTCATTGGCCACATACACGTGTTTAGCAGATGTTATTGCGGGTGTAGTGAAATGCTTGTGTTTCTAGTTCCCACAGTGCAGCAAAGTCATAGCCTATATGCGGAATTTATAATGGTTTAATGAAATGTTGTTTAAATGCTGAGCGCTATAATGTTCATGCCAGCCTAATGCTTCACAAAGTATTTCTTTGTAGGCTATAGCCTTGAAATAATTGAAATAATATAGCCTAAATTATTTATTTTCATTCCTTCTTAGACTCCCTGTCTGGCTCCTGACCTATTCAGAGTGTTTATTATGACATGTAGTCTATTCAGAGTGTTTATATACTGTTTATTATGACATGTAGTCTATTCAGAGTGTTTATTATGACATGTAGTCTATTCAGAGTGTTTATTATGACATGTAGTCTATTCAGAGTGTTTATATACTGTTTATTATGACATGTAGTCTATTCAGAGTGTTTATTATGACATGTAGTCTATTCAGAGTGTTTATATGCTGTTTAATATGACATGTAGTCTATTCAGAGTGTTTATTATGACATGTAGTCTATTCAGAGTGTTTATTATGACATGTAGTCTATTCAGAGTGTTTATTATGACATGTAGTCTATTCAGAGTGTTTATTATGACATGTAGTCTATTCAGAGTGTTTAGTATGACATGTAGTCTATTCAGAGTGTTTATATACTGTTTATTATGACATGTAGTCTATTCAGAGTGTTTATTATGACATGTAGTCTATTCAGAGTGTTTATATACTGTTTAATGACATGTAGTCTATTCAGAGTGTTTATTATGACATGTAGTCTATTCAGAGTGTTTATTATGACATGTAGTCTATTCAGAGTGTTTATTATGACATGTAGTCTATTCAGAGTGTTTATTATGACATGTAGTCTATTCAGAGTGTTTATTATGACATGTAGTCTATTCAGAGTGTTTATATACTGTTTATTATGACATGTAGTCTATTCAGAGTGTTTATTATGACATGTAGTCTATTCAGAGTGTTTATTATGACATGTAGTCTATTCAGAGTGTTTATTATGACATGTAGTCTATTCAGAGTGTTTATTATGACATGTAGTCTATTCAGAGTGTTTATATACTGTTTATTATGACATGTAGTCTATTCAGAGTGTTTATTATGACATGTAGTCTATTCAGAGTGTTTATATGCTGTTTAATATGACATGTAGTCTATTCAGAGTGTTTATTATGACATGTAGTCTATTCAGAGTGTTTATATGCTGTTTAATATGACATGTAGTCTATTCAGAGTGTTTATTATGACATGTAGTCTATTCAGAGTGTTTATATACTGTTTAATGACATGTAGTCTATTCAGAGTGTTTATTATGACATGTAGTCTATTCAGAGTGTTTATTATGACATGTAGTCTATTCAGAGTGTTTAGTATGACATGTAGCCTATTCAGAGTGTTTATGGTATGTCCAGGTAGTCACAACAATAGATGGGTGTTGGTTAAATGGTGATTATAATGAACGGAGGGAATTTGGAGCGACTCTATATTTTTTCTTCCTGTGAGCGAGAAGCGGTTTTTAGCAGAGCGGTTGGAAAGGACGTGGAGCGGCGCCCCGTGAGCGATGAGACGGACCTCCGACCGCTCACACTCTGACTGGAGAACATACATGAACCACACAGAGTTAGTCTTGTGATACTTGTATCTAGTGCACCATAATCAACCATTAATCACCGTGCTTCTCAGTGAAACTTAAATAAGAATCAGGGTTTTCTCTGGATCAAAAAGGGACTTAGGTGGTGGGTGTGGCCGGGGGCTTGGCAAGGAGCCCTCTTTGGACTTAAGAGGCCCGCCCGATCATTTTCTATGCAGACAAATCCCTGAGCATTTAAAAAGCAATACATATATCTGACCTTGTAGCAGCTAGGTTACCCTCTCTCTCTGTCTTTACTCTCTCTGTCTACATCTGACCTTGTACCAGCTAGGTTACCCTCTCTCTCTGTCTTTACTCTCTCTGTCTACATCTGACCTTGTACCAGCTAGGTTACCCTCTCTCTCTGTCTTTACTCTCTCTGTCTACATCTGACCTTGTACCAGCTAGGTTACCCTCTCTCTCTGTCTTTACTCTCTCTGTCTACATCTGACCTTGTACCAGCTAGGTTACCCTCTCTCTCTGTCTTTACTCTCTATGTCTACATCTGACCTTGTACCAGCTAGGTTACCCTCTCTCTCTGTCTTTACTCTCTCTGTTTATATCTGACCTTGTACCAGCTAGGTTACTCTCTCTCTGTGTGTTTTTACCTTCTCTCTACACATTCTAAATCTAGCCTAAATCATAGAGACACACACAGAGCAATTTGATTCCTGGAAACCCAGTATTATGCTCTTAGAGACAGATCACATAACATCAGTAAGGGTATACAGTCTAGTGGACAGAACAGCCTTCAGTCAGAGGGTATAGTCTGTATCAGCCTTCAGTCAGTGTTTATAGTCATTTTCAGAACTGTTCTGTCAGAGGGTATAGTCAGGTACAGAACAGCCTTCTGTCAGAGGGTATAGTCTAGTACAGAACAGCCTTCAGTCAGAGGGTATAGTCAGGTACAGAACAGCCTTCAGTCAGAGGGTATAGTCAGGTACAGAACAGCCTTCTGTCAGAGGGTACAGTCTAGTACAGAACAGCCTTCAGTCAGAGGGTATAGTCTAGTACAGAACAGCCTTCAGTCAGAGGGTATAGTCAGGTACAGAACAGCCTTCAGTCAGAGGGTATAGTCAGGTACAGTACAGAACAGCCTTCAGTCAGAGGGGGTACAGAACAGCCTTCAGTCAGAGAACAGAACAGCCTTCAGTCAGAGGGTATAGTCTAGTACAGAACAGCCTTCAGTCAGAGGGTATAGTCAGGTACAGAACAGCCTTCAGTCAGAGGGTATAGTCAGGTACAGAACAGCCTTCTGTCAGAGGGTACAGTCTAGTACAGAACAGCCTTCAGTCAGAGGGTATAGTCTAGTACAGAACAGCCTTCAGTCAGAGGGTATAGTCTAGTACAGAACAGCCTTCAGTCAGAGGGTATAGTCAGGTACAGAACAGCCTTCAGTCAGAGGGTATAGTCAGGTACAGAACAGCCTTCAGTCAGAGGGTATAGTCAGGTACAGAACAGCCTTCAGTCAGAGGGTATAGTCAGGTACAGAACAGCCTTCAGTCAGAGGGTATAGTCAGGTACAGAACAGCCTTCAGTCAGAGGGTATAGTCAGGTACAGAACAGCCTTCAGTCAGAGGGTATAGTCAGGTACAGAACAGCCTTCAGTCAGAGGGTATAGTCTAGTACAGAACAGCCTTCAGTCAGAGGGTATAGTCTAGTACAGAACAGCCTTCAGTCAGAGGGTATAGTCAGGTACAGAACAGCCTTCAGTCAGAGGGTGTGTTCTCCCTGTGTGTACAGTCTGCACTGTCCTGTATGCAGTAAAGTGTTCATACCTTGTGTTAGTAAATGTCTGGGTCAGTGGCTGACAAGCTCAGTTTAAAGGGAAGCCTGGTCTGTGTGCAGAATGAGAGGCAGTACACCAGGACCTCCTGACTGTCTCTACGACCTTGGCCAGGAAAACACAGCTCACCTACCGCACTCACAGTTGGGTCAGACCGGGGTTGGGGTTGTATTTTAGGCAGTATTAAATAGGTCCACTAAGCCTCGGCAAGCTCAATCAAGCTACTAGCTAGCTGTTACCTTGCTGCCTGTCACCGTGGTGTTTATAGATAAGCTATCTAGCTACTAGCTAGCTGTTACCTTGCTGCCTGTCACCGTGGTGTTTATAGATAAGCTATCTAGCTACTAGCTAGCTGTTACCTTGCTGCCTGTCACCGTGGTGTTTATAGATAAGCTATCTAGCTAGCTGTTACCCCGCTGCCTGTCACCGTGGTGTTTATAGGTAAGCTAGCTAGCTAATAGCTAGCTGTTACCTTGCTGCCTGTCACCGTGGTGTTTATAGGTAAGCTAGCTAGCTAATAGCTAGCTGTTACCTTGCTGCCTGTCACTGTGGTGTTTCTCCTTGGTGGTTACTCTTTGAAGCCAAGATCCTTCCGGCAGCTGTGACTGCCTATCTATTTCTGGTTGTATCTGTTCCATTTCATTCTTGTGTGTGTGTGTGTGTGTGTGTGTGTGTGTGTGTGTGTGTGTGTGTGTGTGTGTGTGTGTGACCCACTTTCGTTGCTGGCGTGTGCTGTGCGTCACCGTGGTTTCCTGGTGCCCCAGTATGGGTAATGTTTTGGCTGAGGTCCTCCTCAGCTGTTGTTGTGTGTGAATGTGTCAATGCCTGCCACAAGAGGTAGACATGCCACCAGAGGTCTCTTCGCAGTCCCCAAGTCCAGAACAGACTATGGGAGGCACACAGTACTACATAGAGCCATGACAAATGGAACTCTATTCCACATCAGGTAACTGATGCAAGCAGTCAAATCATTTAGAAAACAGATAAATATACACCTTATGGAACAGCGGGGACTGTGAAGAGACACACACACACACACACACACACACACACACACACACACACAGACACACACACACACACACACACACTAGCACACGTACAGTGTAATATTATTGTATGGTGGTTTTACATACACCATATCTTTTGTTTTATATGTGATGTACAGTAAGTGCTTCAATGTATTTAGACCCCAGGAAGAGTAGCTGCTGCCTTGACAGGAACTAATGGGGATCCATAATAAACCCCAGGAAGAGTAGCTGCTGCCTTGACAGGAACTAATGGGGATCCATAATAAACCCCAGGAAGAGTAGCTGCTGCCTTGACAGGAACTAATGGGGATCCATAATAAACCCCCAGGAAGAGTATCTGCTGCCTTGACAGGAACTAATGGGGATCCATAATAAACCCCAGGAAGAGTAGCTGCTGCCTTGACAGGAACTAATGGGGATCCATAATAAACCCCAGGAAGAGTAGCTGCTGCCTTGACAGGAACTAATGGGGATCCATAATAAACTCCAGGAAGAGTATCTGCTGCCTTGACAGGAACTAATGGGGATCCATAATAAACTCCAGGAAGAGTATCTGCTGCCTTGACAGGAACTAATGGGGATCCATAATAAACCCCAGGAAGTAGTGCTGCTGCAGGAACCTTGACAATAAACCCCAGGAAGAGTATCTGCTGCCTTGACAGGAACTAATGGGGATCCATAATAAACCCCAGGAAGAGTAGCTGCTGCCTTGACAGGAACTAATGGGGATCCATAATAAACCCCAGGAAGAGTAGCTGCTGCCTTGACAGGAACTAATGGGGATCCATAATAAACCCCAGGAAGAGTAGCTGCTGCCTTGACAGGAACTAATGGGGATCCATAAAAAATACAAATGCGTAGGTGTGTGTGTGTGTGTCAGCGTGTGTGTGTTCGGTGGGATAACATTCCTTGGAGGTTAGCTGCATGTGTGTGTATGTAAGAGGTATAAGCGTTCTTGGGGATTAGGAGGTGTGTATGTGTGTCCACATGTATGAGAGTGTGTGTATGTGTGTCCACGTGTGTGAGAGTGTGTGTATGTGTGTCCACGTGTGTGAGAGTGTGTGTAAGTGTGTTTGTTTGTTAAGATAACATTCCTTGGACCTAGTGCGTGCATGTGGACGGGTGTGCATGGTGGAATAACCATTCTCGAAAGGTTAGGTGTTTGTGTGTGTGTGTGTGTTACCTTCTCTCCAGAGGATCCGGTCAGTACGAAGGTGGAGAAGACAGGCAGGGGGTATTTGGTCTGGGCCGGCCAGGCTTCGATGGTGGCCCCCATGGGCAGACAGAACAGAGGCACGGACTCAGGCAGGGGGAAAGACTCATAGTCCTCCTCAGGATACCTGCTAAACAGACCTGGAGGGAGGGAGGGAGGGAGGGAGGGAGGGAGGGAGGGAGGGAGGGAGGGAGGGGAGGGAGGGAGGGAGTGGGGGAAGGAGAGGGAGAGAAGGAGAGGGGGAGGGAAGGAATGAAAGAGATCACACCTCAATAAAATGGGGGTTAATGTAGAATGTTTCTATCATAATGAACCACTAAACAGCTATGGGTTAATGTGGAATGTTTCTACTGTTATGAACCACCAAACAGATGTGGGCTGATAGAGGACTATCTCTCATTTAATGTATCATGACATGATCATAATCATCATTACATGCAACACTAGGCAGTTCCTGTAGCACTAAGCAGTCGCTGACAGATAATGAAGTCGCTGTTAATTAGGCCTATGTTCTCATGCACCCTGCCTGGCTCATATCCTCTGGGATATATATCTCTCTCTCTTACCGGCTCATCAGCCAACCAGGGAGAATCTCTGATACATCAGCCAACCAGGGAGAATCTCTGATACATCAGCCAACCAGGGAGAATCTCTGATACATCAGCCAACCAGGGAGAATCTCTGATACATCAGCCAACCAGGGAGAATCTCTGATACATCAGCCAACCAGGGAGAATCTCTGATACATCAGCCAACCAGGGAGAATCTCTGATACATCAGCCAACCAGGGAGAATCTCTGATACATCAGCCAACCAGGGAGAATCTCTGATACATCAGCCAACCAGGGACAATCTCTGATACATCAGCCAACCAGGGAGAATCTGATACATCAGCCAACCAGTAAGAATCTCTGATACATCAGCCAACCAGTGAGAATCTCTGATACATCAGCCAACCAGGGACAATCTCTGATATACCAGCCAACCAGGGAGAATCTCTGATACATCAGCCAACCAGGGAGAATCTCTGATACATCAGCCAACCAGGGACAATCTCTGATATACCAGCCAACCTGGGGACATTCTCGGATACATCAGCCAACCAGGGACAATCTCTGATATACCAGCCAACCAGGGACAATCTGTGATATACCAGCCAACCAGGGAGAATCCCTCCTACCCTGCTGTAAACATCCATGACTCATCACTAGAGCATTTGCATTGAACAACCAAGTAACTGTGGGGGAAAAAAGCTACAACCGTTTATCGTCACAATGAACAGTGTAGAGAAAAAAAGTGTCCACATTTACTCCAAACCCTGTTATAAACATGAATGACTCACCAGCCAACCAGGGAGAATCCAAACCCTGTTATAAACATGAATGACTCACCGGCCAACCAGGGAGAATCCAAACCCTGTTATAAACATGAATGACTCATAACCAGATAATTAGCATAAAAATGACAAGTACCACAATGTACCCACCCCAAAAAGTACCAAAACCTTTTATCAGTCAAAATGAGCAGCTGGAGACTTTTGTCTGTGAATGCTGGCTATAGAAGTCTCATATCTTTTCTGTGCAGGGGATTGGAGGGAGTCTCCAGTATCATGTATTTTCCTGTACAGGAGAGCAGGAGGATTGGAGGGAGTCTCCAGTATCATGTATTTTCCTGTATAGGAGAGCAGGAGGATTGGAGGGAGTCTCCAGTATCATGAATTTCCTGTACAGGAGAGCAGGAGGATTGGAGGGAGTCTCCAGAGGAACATCAGGGGTTGCGTCCCAAATGGCCCCCTATTCCCTATACAGTGCACTACTTTTGACCGAGGCCTATAGGGAATAGGGTGCCAATTGGGACAATGAATCAGTCAAATGGAATGTCAGCCTGTCCGTCAATGGGGCTCATTGTGTTTCAGATGAAAAGAACTGGCCAGAGGGCCTGCTTATCAGTCCCTCTTATTAAATAAAGGTTCAATAAACACATGTTGTTTAAATCAGTGTGAAGCTACCAGACGACAGGGCCTTGGACAGTGACTGGGCTCTATGAGGATAGTACTGTTCCAACTGTGCCTGACATTAAACAGGTAGTTGCAGTTCTTGGTTGTGGCCATGTGTATATGATATACCATGACAAATGTCTGTTTTAAAGACTGGCAATAATCATCAAATCAAATCAAATCAAATTTTATTTGTCACATACACATGGTTAGCAGATGTTAATGCGAGTGTAGCGAAATGCTTGTGCTTCTAGTTCCGAAAATGCAGTAATAACCAACAAGTAATCTAACTAACAATTTCAAAACTACTGTCTTATACACAGTGTAAGGGGATAAAGAATATGTACATAAGGACATATGAATGAGTGATGGTACAGAACGGCATAGGCAAGATACAGTAGATGGTATCAAGTACAGTATATACATATGAGATGAGTATGTAAACAAAGTGGCATAGTTAAAGTGGCTAGTGATACATGTATTACATAAGGATGCAGTAGATGATATAGTGTACAGTATATACGTATGCATATGAGATGAATAATGTAGGGTATGTAGGGTATGTAACATTATATTAGGTAGCATTGTTTGTTTCGTGACTGCGGAGATATTCCAACATTATATTAGGTAGCATTGTTGATTCGTGACTGCGGAGATATTCCACCTCCTGTGTGGTGGTGTGCAGGAGATACATATCTAAGGGTCAGGGGTTTCTACAGATAAATGTCGTTTCTCCTCTTCCGGGGACGTTCACTCACCTGCCTTGTAGGCTATGGTGTTGGGTTTGGCCACAGACTTCTTGTAACACAGATAGACAGAGGAACCCCACTGAAAACAGAGACGACACGTGTTGTTTGGTTTGGAATCACACCACACTCTTTCTTTCCAAACACACAGCGCCGGGAATCAGTGGAGTAAGGTGTTGACAATAGCAGTCAACGGTGGACCCTGAATTATGACAGGGGAGGGGACAGAGGAGGGGTCAGGGGAGGGGACAGTGGAGAGGGGACAGTGGAGAGGTCAAGGGAGGTGACAGTGGAGGGGACAGTGGAGAGGTCAGGGGGAGGGGACAGTGGAGGGTTCAGGGGAGGGGACAGTGGAGAGGTCAGGGGAGGGGACAGTGGAGGGGTCAGGGGAGAAGACAGTGGAGAGGTCAGGGGAGGGGACAGTGGAGAGGTCAGGGGAGGGGACAGTGGAGGGGTCAGGGGAGAAGACAGTGGAGAGGTCAGGGGAGGGGACAGTGGAGAGGTCAGGGGAGGGGACAGTGGAGGGGTCAGGGGAGAAGACAGTGGAGAGGTCAGGGGAAGGGACAGTGGAGAGGTCAGGGGGAGGTTTTACAGTAGGGGTTTGGAGAGAGCGTTTTACAGTGGAGGTTTGGTAGGGAAGAGTGTTTTACAGTAGGGGGTTTGGTAGAAGAGCGTTTTACAGGAAGGGGTTTGGTAGAAGAGTGTTTTACAGTAGGGGGTATGGTAGAAGAGTGTTTTACAGTAGGGGGTTTGGTAGAAGAGCGTTTTACAGTAGGAGGTTTGGTAGAAGAGCATTTACAGTAAGGGGTTTGGTAGAAGAGCATTTTACAGTAGGGGGTTTGGTAGAAGAGCATTTTACAGTAAGGGGTTTAGTAGAGGAGTGTTTTACAGTAGGAGGTTTGGTAGAAGCGCGTTTTACAGTAGGGGGTTTGGTAGAAGAGCGTTTTACAGTAGGGGGTTTGGTAGAAGAGCGTTTTACAGTAGGGGTTTGGTAGAAGAGCGTTTTACAGTAGGAGGTTTGGTAGAAGAGCGTTTTCAGTAGGGGGGTTTGGTAGAAGAGCGTTTTACAGTAGGGGGTTTGGTAGAGGAGTGTTTTACAGTAGGAGGTTTGGTAGAAGAACGTTATGGGGTTTGGCGTGGGTGTTGGTGTCTCTGTCATGGAGGAAGGAGGGGGTTTGGTGTCTCTGTCATGAAGGAAGGAGGGGGTTTGGTGTCTGGCATGAAGGAAGGAGGGGGTTTGGTGTCTGTCATTAAGGAAGGAGGGGGTTTGGTGTCTCTGTCATTAAGGAAGGAGGGGTTTGTGTCTCTGTCATTAAGTAAGGAGGGGATTTGGTGTCTCTGTCATTAAGGAAGGAGGGGGCTTGGTGTCTCTGTCATGAAGGAAGGAGGGGGTTTGGTGTCTCTGTCAATAAGGAAGGAGTGGGTTTGGTGTCTCTGTCATTAAGTAAGGAGGGGGCTTGGTGTCTCTGTCATTAAGGAAGGAGGGGGTTTGGTGTCTCTGCCATTAAGGAAGGAGGGGGTTTGGTGTCTCTGTCATTAAGGAAGGAGGGGGTTTGGTGTCTCTGTCATTAAGTAAGGAGGGGGTTTGGTGTCTCTATCATTAAGTAAGTAGGGGGTTTGGTGTCTCTGTTACAGTCATTATTGTTTGGCTAACCCTCCTCCTGGATAGCTCCCCTCCTGCAGGATTGTGCTCCAGCCCTGCTCTAACACGCCTGATTAAGCTAACCAAGGTCTCTGGGAGCAGCTGATGCATAAAATAAGATGTGATAAAAACCTGCTGGACTAATGTTTCTGTTAACATATAGCATCCATGTTATCTCTACCTCTCTCTGTTAATACATAGCATCCATGTTATCTCTACCTCCCTCTGTTAATACATAGCATCCATGTTATCTCTACCTCTCTCTGTTAATACATAGCATCCATGTTATCTCTACTCTCTCTCTGTTAATACATAGCATCCATGTTATCTCTACCTCTCCCTCTGTTAATACATAGCATCCATGTTATCTCTACCTCTCTCTCTGTTAATACATAGCATCCATGTTATCTCTACCTCTCTCTGTTAATACATAGCATCCATGTTATCTCTACCTCTCTCTCTCTGTTAATACATAGCATCCATGTTATCTCTACCTCTCTCTCTCTGTTAATACATAGCATCCATGTTATCTCTACCTCTCTCTGTTAATACATAGCATCCATGTTATCTCTCCCTCCCCCTCCCTCATCTCACCATACTGCTGTTGAGGTTCTTGTCCACCTTGCAGAAGGTGTGTGGTGGCGTCTCTCCCTTGCCGGGGATGATGACACATATGTCTGTGACGGCCAGGGCGGCGTAGGTCTGGCTCTCCGTGGCGCGGCGATACGTCACGTAGATCCTCTGGGAGGAGGTGGAGCTTATGTTGGCAGGGCGTCCGGAGGGCGTGGTCTGGATGATGTGGCAACCCTGCTTCAACCGCTCCTTCCACTCATACAGAACACTGGGAGGAGGAGAGGAATCTGTCATTTAGCTACGACACTAACCGTGACCTCTAACCCTGACCTCTGACCCTGCTTCAACCGCTCCTTCCACTCATACAGAACACTGGAAGGAGGAGAGGAATCTGTCATTTAGCTACGACACTAACCGTGACCTCTAACCGTGACCTCTAACCCTGACCCTGCATCAACTGCTCCTTCCACTCCTTCCACAATATCAGTTGTTTATTCATAAAACCCTATACCTGTTTTTTTCATTGAAGTTGTTAGGTTTATGTCCCATCCTACATTCTTTAAAAATAATATCCCCTAATAGCAGGGACAGCACCATCTAGTGATCAGAACCTGGTAATATCAGGACGTAGGAGGGGACATAAATTACTTCAATGACTAATTTATCTGAACAGGGGGGAGGGGGACACTCAAATTGACTGAGAATACATGACATAATATGAAGAAACAATAATCCAAGCAGCAGCTCCATACTACTTGTTAAACATAGAGAACTGATACTTTGTACTCGTTGTTGGGGTGGGAATCCATGGGTGGCTTTTGACCCAAAAACAAAGCTATTCCTCATGTCTTAGTCTTTGTTAGAAAAAAAAGTTAGGTCCACACTGTGACGCTCAGAGGCTTAGTCTTCACTGCAACACAGCAGAGATCATTTCAGGCTAAAAACAAGACGTTGAAACACGTTCTGCTGATCCTAATATGTATCATTCTGCTAGCTAAAACCTCTCTAAAACTAAGAGGTTGGAGCAAGGGCCTATTTCCATTAGCTCAGTAGTGGTGACGGACAGCGACGGTTTCCATAGTAACCGCACGGTTTATCAGTCAGAGATGTGTCTAATTAACCAGTCTGCTATAGTTGGGTCTCCTCTCAGTCAGAGATGTGTCTAATTAACCAGTCTGCTATAGTTGGGTCTCCTCTCAGTCAGAGATGTGTCTAATTAACCAGTCTGCTATAGTTGGGTCTCAGTCAGAGATGTATCTAATTAACCAGTCTGCTATAGTTGGGTCTCCTCTCAGTCAGAGATGTGTCTAATTAACCAGTCTGCTATAGTTGGGTCTCCTCTCAGTCAGAGATGTGTCTAATTAACCAGTCTGCTATAGTTGGGTCTCAGTCAGAGATGTGTCTAATTAACCAGTCTGCTACATGGGTCTCAGTCAGAGATGTGTCTAATTAACCAGTCTGCTATAGTTGGGTCTCAGTCAGAGATGTGTCTAATTAACCAGTCTGCTATAGTTGGTTCTCCTCTCAGTCAGAGATGTGTCTAATTAACCAGTCTGCTATAGTTGGGTCTCCTCTCAGAGATGTATCTAATTAACCAGTCTGCTATAGTTGGGTCTCAGTCAGAGATGTATCTAATTAACCAGTCTGCTATAGTTGGGTCTCAGTCAGAGATGTGTCTAATTAACCAGTCTGCTATAGTTGGTTCTCCTCTCAGTCAGAGATGTGTCTAATTAACCAGTCTGCTATAGTTGGGTCTCCTCTCAGTCAGAGATGTGTCTAATTAACCAGTCTGCTATAGTTGGGTCTCCTCTCAGTCAGAGATGATGTCTAATTAACCAGTCTGCTATAGTTGGGTCTCCTGTCAGTCAGAGATGTGTCTAATTAACCAGTCTGCTATAGTTGGGTCTCCTCCTCAGTCAGAGATGTGTCTAATTAACCAGTCTGCTATAGTTGGGTCTCCTCTCAGTCAGAGATGTCTAATTAACCAGTCTGCTATAGTTGGGTCTCAGTCAGAGATGTGTCTAATTAACCAGTCTGCTATAGTTGGGTCTCCTCTCAGTCAGAGATGTGTCTAATTAACCAGTCTGCTATAGTTGGGTCTCAGTCAGAGATCAGTCAGAGATGTCTAATTAACCAGTCTGCTATAGTTGGGTCTCAGTCAGAGATGTGTCTAATTAACCAGTCTGCTATAGTTGGGTCTCCTCTCAGTCAGAGATGTGTCTAATTAACCAGTCTGCTATAGTTGGGTCTCCTCTCAGTCAGAGATGTATCTAATTAACCAGTCTGCTATAGTTGGGTCTCAGTCAGAGATGTGTCTAATTAACCAGTCTGCTATAGTTGGGTCTCAGTCAGAGATGTGTCTAATTAACCAGTCTGCTATAGTTGGGTCTCAGTCAGAGATGTATCTAATTAACCAGTCTGCTATAGTTGGGTCTCAGTCAGAGATGTATCTAATTAACCAGTCTGCTATAGTTGGGTCTCAGTCAGAGATGTATCTAATTAACCAGTCTGCTATAGTTGGGTCTCCTCTCAGTCAGAGATGTATCTAATTAACCAGTCTGCTATCAGTCAGAGATGTATCTAATTAACCAGTTGGGTCTCAGTCAGAGATGTGTCTAATTAACCAGTCTGCTATAGTTGGGTCTCCTCTCAGTCAGAGATGTGTCTAATTAACCAGTCTGCTATAGTTGGGTCTCCTCTCAGTCAGAGATGTGTCTAATTAACCAGTCTGCTATAGTTGGGTCTCCTCTCAGTCAGAGATGTGTCTAATTAACCAGTCTGCTATAGTTGGGTCTCAGTCAGAGATGTGTCTAATTAACCAGTCTGCTATAGTTGGGTCTCAGTCAGAGATGTGTCTAATTAACCAGTCTGCTATAGTTGGGTCTCCTCTCAGTCAGAGATGTGTCTAATTACCATTAGTTGGGTCTCAGTCAGAGATGTATCTAATTAACCAGTCTGCTATAGTTGGGTCTCAGTCAGAGATGTGTCTAATTAACCAGTCTGCTATAGTTGGGTCTCCTCTCAGTCAGAGATGTGTCTAATTAACCAGTCTGCTATAGTTGGGTCTCCTCTCAGTCAGAGATGTGTCTAATTAACCAGTCTGCTATAGTTGGGTCTCCTCTCAGTCAGAGATGTATCTAATTAACCAGTCTGCTATAGTTGGGTCTCCTCTCAGTCAGAGATGTATCTAATTAACCAGTCTCTAATTAACCAGTCTGCTATAGTTGGGTCTCCTCTCAGTCAGAGATGTATCTAATTAACCAGTCTGCTATAGTTGGGTCTCAGTCAGAGATGTATCTAATTAACCAGTCTGCTATAGTTGGGTCTCCTCTCAGTCAGAGATGTGTCTAATTAACCAGTCTGCTATAGTTGGGTCTCCTCTCAGTCAGAGATGTATCTAATTAACCAGTCTGCTATAGTTGGGTCTCCTCTCAGTCAGAGATGTATCTAATTAACCAGTCTGCTATAGTTGGGTCTCCTCTCAGTCAGAGATGTATCTAATTAACCAGTCTGCTATAGTTGGGTCTCAGTCAGAGATGTGTCTAATTAACCAGTCTGCTATAGTTGGGTCTCAGTCAGAGATGTATCTAATTAACCAGTCTGCTATAGTTGGGTCTCAGTCAGAGATGTATCTAATTAACCAGTCTGCTATAGTTGGGTCTCAGTCAGAGATGTATCTAATTAACCAGTCTGCTATAGTTGGGTCTCCTCTCAGTCAGAGATGTATCTAATTAACCAGTCTGCTATAGTTGGGTCTCCTCTCAGTCAGAGATGTATCTAATTAACCAGTCTGCTATAGTTGGGTCTCAGTCAGAGATGTGTCTAATTAACCAGTCTGCTATAGTTGGGTCTCAGTCAGAGATGTATCTAATTAACCAGTCTGCTAGTTGGTCTCCTCTCAGTTGGGTCTCCTCTCAGTCAGAGATGTATCTAATTAACCAGTCTGCTATAGTTGGGTCTCAGTCAGAGATGTGTCTAATTAACCAGTCTGCTATAGTTGGGTCTCCTCTCAGTCAGAGATGTGTCTAATTAACCAGTCTGCTATAGTTGGGTCTCAGTCAGAGATGTGTCTAATTAACCAGTCTGCTATAGTTGGGTCTCCTCTCAGTCAGAGATGTGTCTAATTAACCAGTCTGCTATAGTTGGGTCTCCTCTCAGTCAGAGATGTGTCTAATTAACCAGTCTGCTATAGTTGGGTCTCCTCTCAGTCAGAGATGTGTCTAATTAACCAGTCTGCTATAGTTGGGTCTCAGTCAGAGATGTGTCTAATTAACCAGTCTGCTATAGTTGGGTCTCCTCTCAGTCACTAAAACTTGATTTCCTCTAACTGAGGAAGTGTAACTGATCTACATCTACCTACCAGGTCATATCTACCCCAGGTCATATCTACCCCAGGTCATAACTACCCCAGGTCATATCTACCCCAGGTCATAACTACCCCAGGTCATATCTACCCCAGGTCATATCTACCCCAGGTCATAACTACCCCAGGTCATAACCCCCAGGTCATATCTACCCCAGGTCAGTGAGTGGTTGTTTGTCTACCTACCCCAGGTCATAACTACCCCAGGTCATATCTACCCCAGGTCAGTGAGTGGCGGTTTGTCTACCTGCCCCAGGTCATAACTACCCCAGGTTTGTCTACCTACCCCAAGTCATAACTACCCCAGGTCATAACTCCAGGTCTCCAGGTCATAACTACCCCAGGTCATATCTACCCCCCCAGGTCATATCTACTACCCCAGGTCATATCTACCCCAGGTCATAATCTACCCCAGGTCATAGGTCATATCTACCCCAGGTCATAACTACCCCAGGTCAGTGAGTGGTGGTTTGTCTATCTACCCCAGGTCATATCTACCCCAGGTCATATCTACCCCAGGTCATAACTACCCCGGGTTTGTCATATCTACCCCAGGTCATATCTACCCCAGGTCATATCTACCCCAGGTCATAACTACCCCAGGTCATATCTACCCCAAATCACAACTGCCCCAGGTCACAACTACCCCAGGTCATAACTACCCCAGGTCATATCTACCCCAGGTCTACCCCAGGTCATAACTACCCCAGGTCATAACTACCCCCAGGTCATATCTACCCCAGGTCAGTAGTGGCGGTTTGTCTACCTGCCCCAGGTCATAACTACCCCAGGTTTGTCTACCCCAGGTCATAACTACCCCAGGTCATATCTACCCCAGGTCATAACTACCCCAGGTCATAACTACCCCAGGTCATAACTACCCCCAGGTCATATCTACCCCAGGTCAGTGAGTGGTTGTCTACCTACCCCAGGTCATAACTACCCCAGGTCATATCTACCCCAGGTCAGTGAGTGGCGGTTTGTCTACCTGCCCCAGGTCATAACTACCCCAGGTTTGTCTACCTACCCCAAGTCATAACTACCCCAGGTCATAACTACCCCAGGTCATAACTACCCCCAGGTCATATCTACACCAGGTTATAACTACCCCAGGTCAGTGAGTAGTGGTTTGTCTATCTACCCCAGGTCATATCTACCCAAGGTCAAATCTACCCCAGGTCATAACTACCCCAGGTCATAACTACCCCAGGTCATAACTACCCCAGGTCATATCTACCCCCAATCATAACTACCCCAGGTCATATCTACCCCAGGTCATAACTACCCCAGGTTAACTACCCCAGGTCATAACTACCCCAGGTCATATCTACCCCAGGTCAGTGAGTGGTTGTTTGTCTACCTACCCCAGGTCATAACTACCCCAGGTCATATCTACCCCAGGTCAGTGAGTGGCGGTTTGTCTACCTGCCCCAGGTCATAACTACCCCAGGTTTGTCTACCTACCCCAAGTCATAACTACCCCAGGTCATAACTACCCCAGGTCATAACTACCCCAGGTCATAACTACCCCCAGGTCATATCTACCCCAGGTTATAACTACCCCAGGTCAGTGAGTGGTGGTTTGTCTATCTACCCCAGGTCATATCTACCCAAGGTCAAATCTACCCCAGGTCATAACTACCCCAGGTCATAACTACCCCAGGTCATAACTACCCCAGGTCATATCTACCCCAAATCATAACTACCCCAGGTCATATCTACCCCAAGGTCATCAAATCTACCCCAGGTCATAACTACCCCAGGTCATAACTACCCCAGGTCATAACTACCCCAGGTCATATCTACCCCAGGTTATAACTACCCCAGGTCAGTGAGTGGTGGTTTGTCTATCTATCTACCCCAGGTCATATCTACCCCAGGTCAGCTAACTACCCCAGGTCATAACTACCCCAGGTCATAACTACCCCAGGTCATAACCTACCCATGAGTTGGGTTTGTCAGATGGTCCTACCCCAGGTCATATCTACCCCAGGTCATATCTACCCCAGGTCATAACTACCCCAGGTCATATCTACCCCAAATCACAACTGCCCCAGGTCACATCTACCCCAGGTCATAACTACCCCAGGTCATATCTACCCCAGGTCATAACTACCCCAGTGGTTTGTCTAACTACCCCAGGTCATAACTACCCCCAGGTCATATCTACCCCAGGTCAGTGAGTGGCAGTTTGTCTACCTGCCCCAGGTCATAACTACCCCAGGTCATATCTACCCCAGGTCATAACTACCCCAGGTCATATCTACCCCAGGTCATAACTACCCCAGGTCATAACTACCCCAGGTCATAACTACCCCCAGGTCATATCTACCCCAGGTCAGTGAGTGGTTGTTTGTCTACCTACCCCAGGTCATAACTACCCCAGGTCATATCTACCCCAGGTCAGTGAGTGGCGGTTTGTCTACCTGCCCCAGGTCATAACTACCCCAGGTTTGTCTACCTACCCCAAGTCATAACTACCCCAGGTCATAACTACCCCAGGTCATAACTACCCCCAGGTCATATCTACACCAGGTTATAACTACCCAGGTCAGTGAGTGGTGGTTTGTCTATCTACCCCAGGTCATATCTACCCAGGTCAAATCTACCCCAGGTCATAACTACCCCAGGTCATAACTACCCCAGGTCATAACTACCCCAGATCATATCTACCCCAAATCATAACTACCCCAGGTCATATCTACCCCAGGTCATAACTACCCCAGGTCATATCTACCCCAGGTCATAACTACCCCGGGTTTGTCTACCTACCCCAGGTCATATCTACCCCAGGTCATATCTACCCCAGGTCATAACTACCCCAGGTCATATCTACCCCAAATCACAACTGCCCCAGGTCACAACTACCCCAGGTCATATCTACCCAAGGTCAAATCTACCCCAGGTCATAACTACCCCAGGTCATAACTACCCCCCCCAGGTCATAACTACCCCCACGTCTATCTACCCCAGGTTATAACTACCCCAGGTCAGTGAGTGGTGGTTTGTCTATCTACCCCAGGTCATATCTACCCAAGGTCAAATCTACCCCAGGTCATAACTACCCCAGGTCATAACTACCCCAGGTCATAACTACCCCAGGTCATAACTACCCCAGATCATATCTACCCCAAATCATAACTACCCCAGGTCATATCTACCCCAGGTCATAACTACCCCAGGTCATATCTACCCCAGGTCATAACTACCCCGGGTTTGTCTACCTACCCAGGTCATATCTACCCCAGGTCATATCTACCCCAGGTCATAACTACCCCAGGTCATATCTACCCCAAATCACAACTGCCCCAGGTCACAACTACCCCAGGTCATATCTACCCAAGGTCAAATCTACCCCAGGTCATAACTACCCCAGGTCATAACTACCCCAGGTCATAACTACCCCAGGTCATAACTACCCCAGGTCATATCTACCCCAGGTTATAACTACCCCAGGTCAGTGAGTGGTGGTTTGTCTATCTACCCCAGGTCATATCTACCCAAGGTCAAATCTACCCCAGGTCATAACTACCCCAGGTCAGTGAGTGGTGGTTTGTCTATCTACCCCAGGTCATATCTACCCCAGGTCATATCTACCCCAGGTCATAACTACCCCGGGTTTGTCTACCTACCCCAGGTCATATCTACCCCAGGTCATATCTACCCCAGGTCATAACTACCCCAGGTCATATCTACCCCAAATCACAACTGCCCCAGGTCACAACTACCCCAGGTCATAACTACCCCAGGTCATATCTACCCCAGGTCATAACTACCCCAGGTCATAACTACCCCAGGTCATAACTACCCCCAGGTCATATCTACCCCAGGTCAGTGAGTGGCAGTTTGTCTACCTGCCCCAGGTCATAACTACCCCAGGTTTGTCTACCCCAGGTCATAACTACCCCAGGTCATATCTACCCCAGGTCATAACTACCCCAGGTCATAACTACCCCAGGTCATAACTACCCCCAGGTCATATCTACCCCAGGTCAGTGAGTGGTTGTCTACCTACCCCAGGTCATAACTACCCCAGGTCATATCTACCCCAGGTCAGTGAGTGGCGGTTTGTCTACCTGCCCCAGGTCATAACTACCCCAGGTTTGTCTACCTACCCCAAGTCATAACTACCCCAGGTCATAACTACCCCAGGTCATAACTACCCCCAGGTCATATCTACACCAGGTTATAACTACCCCAGGTCAGTGAGTGGTGGTTTGTCTATCTACCCCAGGTCATATCTACCCAAGGTCAAATCTACCCCAGGTCATAACTACCCCAGATCATATCTACCCCAAATCATAACTACCCCAAGGTCATATCTACCCCAGGTCATAACTACCCCAGGTCATATCTACCCCAGGTCATAACTACCCCGGGTTTGTCTACCTACCCCAGGTCATATCTACCCCAGGTCATATCTACCCCAAATCACAACTGCCCCAGGTCACAACTACCCCAGGTCATATCTACCCAAGGTCAAATCTACCCCAGGTCATAACTACCCCAGGTCATAACTACCCCAGGTCATAACTACCCCCAGGTCATATCTACCCCAGGTTATAACTACCCCAGGTCAGTGAGTGGTGGTTTGTCTATCTACCCCAGGTCATATCTACCCAAGGTCAAATCTACCCCAGGTCATAACTACCCCAGGTCATAACTACCCCAGGTCATAACTACCCCAGGTCAGTGAGTGGTGGTTTGTCTATCTACCCCAGGTCATATCTACCCCAGGTCATATCTACCCCAGGTCATAACTACCCCGGGTTTGTCTACCTACCCCAGGTCATATCTACCCCAGGTCATATCTACCCCAGGTCATAACTACCCCAGGTCATATCTACCCCAAATCACAACTGCCCCAGGTCACAACTACCCCAGGTAATATCTACCCAAGGTCAAATCTACCCCAGGTCATAACTACCCCAGGTCATATCTACCCCAGGTCATAACTACCCCAGGTCATATCTACCCCAGGTCAGTGAGTGGTTGTTTGTCCACCTACCCCAGGTCATAACTACCCCAGGTCATATCTACCCCAGGTCAATGAGTGGTGGTTTGTCTATCTACCCCAGGTCATAACTACCCCAGGTCATATCTACCCCAGGTCAGTGAGTGGTTGTTTGTCCACCTACCCCAGGTCATAACTACCCCAGGTCATATCTACCCCAGGTCAATGAGTGGTGGTTTGTCTATCTACCCCAGGTCATAACTACCCCAGGTCAGATCTACCCCAAGTCAGTGAGTGGCGGTTTGTCTACCTGCCCCAGGTCATAACTACCCCAGGTTTGTCTACCTACCCCAAGTCATAACTACCCCAGGTCATAACTACCCCCAGGTCATATCTACCCCAGGTTAGTGAGTGGTTGTTTGTCTACCTACACCAGGTCATAACTACCCCAGGTCATATCTACCCCAGGTCATATCTACCCCAGGTCAATGAGTGGTGGTTTGTCTATCTACCCCAGGTCATAACTACCCCAGGTCATATCTACCCCAGGTCAGTGAGTGGCAGTTTGTCTACCTGCCCCAGGTCATAACTACCCCAGGTTTGTCTACCTACCCCAGGTCATAACTACCCCAGGTTTGTCTACCTACCCCAGGTCATAACTACCCCAGGTCTACCTACCCCAGGTTTGTCTACCTACCCCAGGTCATAACTACCCCAGGTTTGTCTACCTACCCCAGGTCATAACTACCCCAGGATTGTCTACCTACCCCAGGTCAGTGAGTGGTGGTTTGTCTACCTACCCCAGGTCAGTGAGTGGTGGTTTGTCTCGTCCTCGTCTGTAACACAAGAAGATCTGTGGCGCCATGAGACTTCCGTTGTTCAGGTCAGCTGACAGGCCGGACGGCGTGGATTCCACGCACGTGTACCCAGGAGGCACCTCTTCCCCCAGCGAGCGCATCACCACAGCGACGTCGGTGATGGGCGGCTTGGGTTTGGCCGTCTTGTGGCAGACATCGTGGAAGTGGATCTCCTGCTCCAGAGGTGTGGAGGAGTCGGTCAGACCAGCCAGCACGAAGTAGTCTGCTACACGAGGCCCCTTGTCCTCCATCTCCCATCACTGGGTAGGTCTGGAGAAGAGAGAGACAGACAGACAGACAGAGAGAGAGAGAGAGAGAGAGATGCAGAGAGAGAGACAGAGAGAGACAGAGATGCAGAGAGAGAGACAGAGAGAGAGATGCAGAGAGAGAGCAAGACAGAGAAACAGAGAGAGAGACAGACAGAGAGAGAGAGAGAAAGAGAGAGAGAGAGAGAGAGAGAGAAATGCAAAGAGAGAGAGATGCAGAGAGAGACAGATGCAGAGAGAGAGACAGAGAGCGAGAGAGAGAGAGATGCAGAGAGAGAGAGAGAGACAGAGAGATGCAGAGAGATGAGAGAGAGAGAGAGAGAGAGAGAGAGATGCAGAGAGAGAGAGAGAGAGAGAGAGAGAAATGCAAAGAGAGAGAGATGCAGAGAGAGACAGATGCAGAGAGAGAGACAGAGAGCGAGAGAGAGAGAGATGCAGAGAGAGAGAGAGAGAGAGATTCTATGCCATCAAAAGGAACATGAAATTCAACATACCAATTAGGATCTGGCTAAAAATACTTGAATCAGTCATAGAACCCATTGCCCTTTATGGTTGTGAGGTCCGCTCACCAACCAAGACTTCACAAAATGGGACAAACACCAAATTGAGACTACATGCAGGATTCTGCAAAAACATCCTCTGTGTACAATGTAAAACACCAAATAATGCATGCAGAGCAGAATTAGGCCGATACTCGCTAATTATCAAAATCCAGAAAAAAGCCGTTAAATTCTACAACCACCTAAAAGAAAGTGATTCCCAAACCTTCCATTACAAAGCCATCACCTACAGAGAGATGAGCCTGGAGAAGAGTCCCCTAAGCAAGCTGGTCCTGGGGCTCTGTTCACAAACATAAACACACCCCACAGAGCCCCAGGACAGCAGCACAATTAGACCCAACCAAATCATGAGAAAACAAAAAGATAATTACTTGACACATTGGAAAGAATTAACAAAAAAACAGAGCAAACTAGAATGCTATTTGGCCCTACACAGAGAGTACACAGTGGCAGAATACCTGACCACAAACTTAAGGAAAGCTTTGACTATGTACAGACTCAGTGAGCATAGCCTTGCTATTGAGAAAGGCCGCAGTAGGCAGACATGGCTCTCAAGTGAAGACAGGCTATGTGCTCACTGCCCACAAAATGAGGTGGAAACTGAGCTGCACTTCCTAACCTCCTGCCCAATGTATGACCATATTAGAGACACATATTTCCCTCAGATTACACAGATCCACAAAGAATTTGAAAACAAATCCAAAATCCAAAAAGAGAGAAAGAGAGATGGAGAGAGAGAGATAAAAAAGAGAAAGAGAGAGATGGAGAGAGAGAGATAAAAAAGAGAGAAAGAGAGAGAGAGAGATAAAAAAGAGAGAAAGAGAGATGGAGAGAGAGAGATAAAAAAGAGAAAGAGAGAGATGGAGAGAGAGAGATAAAAAAGAGAGAAAAAGAGAGAGAGAGAGAGAGAGAGAGAGAGAGAGAGAGAGAGAGAGAGAGAGAGAGAGAGGTGTTAAGAGAATTAGCCTGCTACACATCTCCACACTCTGGGTCTGCACAGAGTGACAGCATATATAGAGAGAACGCATGGACGGAGTTATACCCATATATCTGCAATGCATTCCTGTTTGTTCCCTTCATGGAATAGATATGCAGTTCAGCTTAAAATAAGTACTGAGAAGAGAGAAGTGGAAACACCTGACCTGTACAACCTGTTATTATAGATACATGGAGAGGACAAACATGACCTGTACAAGCTGTTATAATAGATACATGGAGAGGACAGACATGACCTGTACAACCTGTTATAATAGATACATAGAGAGGACAGACATGACCTGTACAACCTGTTATAATAGATACATGGAGAGGACAGACATGACCTGAACAACCTGTTATAATAGATACATAGAGAGGACAGACATGACCTGTACAACCTGTTATAATAGATACATAGAGAGGACAGACATGACCTGTACAACCTGTTATAATAGATACATAGAGAGGACAGACATGACCTGTACAACCTGTTATAATAGATACATAGAGAGGACAGACATGACCTGTACAACCTGTTATAATAGATACATAGAGAGGACAGACATGACCTGTACAACCTGTTATAATAGATACATAGAGAGGACAGACATGGCCTATACAACCTGTTATAATAGATAGATGGAGAGGACAGACATGACCTGTACAACCTGTTATAATAGATACATAGAACAGGATGACCTGAACAACCTGTTATAATAGATACTGAGGTGACAGACATGACCTGAACAACCTGTTATAATAGATACATAGAGAGGACAGACATGACCTGTACAACCTGTTATAATAGATACATAGAGAGGACAGACAGCCTTACTGCTGTTATAATAGATGCCTGTGAAGCAGAGGATTGTGGCATAGAGGGGCATGTGGTACAACCTGTTATAATCCCCACCGGAAGGACAGACATGACCAGTACAACCTGTTATAATAGATACACACAAGGACAACCTTACACCATGACACACACACACACACACAGCCATAACATAATAGATACATAACACAGACACCACAAGACATACACACACAGACAGCCTGTTACAATACACCCTAACACAGACACCACAAACAGACACACACACACAACCTAACACACACACAGAGGCATGGAGAAACACACATGAACTCACACAACCTGTTATAATAGATACACCCTACACACACACACATGGACCTGTACAACCTGTTATAATAGATAGAGAGAGAACTAGGGGACAGACATGAACTGTACAACCTGTTATAATAGATACATAGAGAGGACAGACATGACCTGTACAACCTGTTATAATAGATACATAGAGGACAGACATGAGTACAACTGTTATAATAGATACATAGAGAGGACAGACATGACCTGTACTAGACAGAGTTGGTCTAGTTAGAGAGTAGTCTACTAGTGCTGTGGAAGAGAGAGTGAACTAGTTATAATAGACAGAGAGTGAACAGAAGAACACAACTAGGAGACAGACACAACTAGGAGAAAGAGAGCCTGACTGAGACAGAGGATTCCTAGGAGAAGGGCAGTGTACTAGGTTCCCCCAGAGAGAGTGCTTCCCCTAGGAGAACACCCTAACACAGTGAACTAGGAGAAGACACAGAGTGTACTACAGAAGACACAGTGAACAGGAGACACAGAGAGTGTACTAGGAGAAGAGAGAGTGAACTAGGAGAAGAGAGACCTAAGAAGAGACACTAGGAGAAGAGAGAGTGTACTAGGAGAAGACAGAGTAACTACAGAACACACAAACTAGACAGAACACAGAGTGAACAGAGAAGACAGACACTAGGAGAACACACAGCCACTAGGGAACACACACACCCTAACAGGAGAAGAGAGAGTGTACTAGGAGAAGAGAGAGTACACTAGGGGAAGAGAGAGTGAACTAGGAGAAGAGAGAGTGTACTAGGGAAGAGAGAGTGAACTAGGAGAAGAGAGAGTGAACTAGGAGAAGAGAGAGTGAACTAGGAGAAGAGGAGTGAACTAAGAGAGAGTGAACTAGGAGAAGAGAGATGAACTAGGAGAAGAGAGAGTGAACTAGGAGAAGAGAGAGTGAACTAGAAGAGAAGAGAGAGTGAACTAGGAGAAGAGAGAGTGAACTAGGAGAAGAGAGAGTGTACTAGGAGAAGAGAGAGTGTACTAGGAGAAGAGAGAGTGTACTAGGAGAAGAGAGAGTGAACTAGGAGAAGAGAGAGTGAACTAGGAGAAGAGAGAGTGTACTAGGAGAAGAGAGAGTGAACTAGGAGAAGAGAGAGTGAACTAGGAGAAGAGAGAGTGAACTAGGAGAAGAGAGTGTACTAGGAGAAGAGAGAGTGAACTAGGAGAAGAGAGAGTGAACTAGGAGAAGAGAGAGTGAACTAGGAGAAGAGAGAGTGAACTAGGAGAAGAGAGAGTGAACTAGGAGAAGAGAGAGTGAACTAGGAGAAGAGAGAGTGAACTAGGAGAAGAGAGAGTGAACTAGGAGAAGAGAGAGTGTACTAGGAGAAGAGAGAGTGTACTAGGGGAAGAGAGAGTGAACTAGGAGAAGAGAGAGTGAACTAGGAGAAGAGAGAGTGAACTAGGAGAAGAGAGAGTGTACTAGAGAGAACTAGAGAAGAGTGAACTAGGAGAAGAGAGAGTGAACTAGGAGAAGAGAAGTGAACTAGGAGAAGAGAGAACTAGAGAGAACTAGGAGAGAGAGTGAACTAGGAGAAGA
>NW_024609783.1:327500-402500 GCF_018296145.1 Oncorhynchus tshawytscha
AGCATCTGCTTCTAGTTAGACCAGGAGGGTTCACTGTTCCATCTCTCTCTAAAAAATAACCCTGTGGGAAATGAACATTTATTTTCTATGTCAGGAGATCCACGTGCCGTGCAGCACTTCTAGGACTAGAGACGGAGGACAGACCGAGTCAACCTGAGCAGAATGCTAAGAATACCTCCTGTCCTCTCCACTTCTAGGACTAGAGGCGGAGGACAGACCGAGTCAACCTGAGCAGAATGCTAAGAATACCTCCTGTCCTCTCCACTTCTAGGACTAGAGACGGAGGACAGACCGAGTCAACCTGAGCAGAATGCTAAGAATACCTCCTGTCCTCTCCACTTCTAGGACTAGAGACGGAGGACAGACCGAGTCAACCTGAGCAGAATGCTAAGAATACCTCCTGTCCTCTCCACTTCTAGGACTAGAGACGGAGGACAGACCGAGTCAACCTGAGCAGAATGCTAAGACATACCTCCTGAGCAGTGCCTCCTCCTCTCCACTTCTAGGACTAGAGACGGAGGACAGACCGAGTCAACCTGAGCAGAATGCTAAGAATACCTCCTGTCCTCTCCACTTCTAGGATTAGAGACGGAGGACAGACCGAGTCAACCTGAGCAGAATGCTAGGAATACCTCCTATCCTCTCCACTTCTAGGACTAGAGACGGAGGACAGACCGAGTCAACCTGAGCAGAATGCTAAGAATACCTCAAATCAAATCAAATTGATTTATATAGCCCTTCGTACATCAGCTGATATCTCAAAGTGCTGTACAGAAACCCAGCCTAAAACCCCAAACAGCAAGCAATGCAGGTGTAGAAGCACGGTGGCTAGGAAAAACTCCCTAGAAAGGCCAAAACCTAGGAAGAAACCTAGAGAGGAACCAGGCTTTGTGGGGTGGCCAGTCCTCTTCTGGTTGTGCCGGGTGGAGATTATAACAGAACATGGCCAAGATGTTCAAATGTTCATAAATGACCAGCATGGTCGAATAACAATAAGGCAGAACAGTTGAAACTGGAGCAGCAGCACCTCCTGTCCTCTCCACTTCTAGGACTAGAGACGGAGGACAGACCGAGTCAACCTGAGCAGAATGCTAAGAATTCTCCTGTCCTGTCCTGTCCTGTCCTCTCCTCTCCTCTCATCTCCTCTCCTCCTGACTGAGGTGTGAATGTCTCTGTGTGTGTGGTGTGGGTGCGTGGCTGTGTTAACATTCAGGACACGCCTGAGTCTGAGGTGTGATTAATACAAGCCAGTCTCCCGTTGCTCTAATGGCCTCTGCTTCCTATATACCCCCCACATGCTAATGAGTTGACAAACACACAAACACACTGCCTGAAACAGAACTGCTAACTCTTCAGGGGTTGAGACAGGAGAAGAGATTGGACTGGGGTCAGAACCTCTCCCTCTTCAGGGGTTGAGACAGGAGAAGAGATTGGACTGGGGTCAGAACCTCTCCCTCTTCAGGGGTTGAGACAGGAGAAGAGATTGGACTGGGGTCAGAACCGCTCCCTCTTCAGGGGTTGAGACAGGAGAAGAGATTGGACTGGGGTCAGAACCGCTCCCTCTTCAGGGGTTGAGACAGGAGAAGAGATTGGACTGGGGTCAGAACCGCTCCCTCTTCAGGGGTTGAGACAGGAGAAGAGATTGGACTGGGGTCAGAACCGCTCCCTCTTCAGGGGTTGAGACAGGAGAAGAGATTGGACTGGGGTCAGAACCGCTCCCTCTTCAGGGGTTGAGACAGGAGAAGAGATTGGACTGGGGTCAGAACCGCTCCCTCTTCAGGGGTTGAGACAGGAGAAGAGATTGGACTGGGATCAGAACCGCTCCCTCTTCAGGGGTTGAGACAGGAGAAGAGATTGGACTGGGGTCAGAACCGCTCCCTCTTCAGGGGTTGAGACAGGAGAAGAGATTGGACTGGGGTCAGAACCGCTCCCTCTTCAGGGGTTGTGCCTACATTCTGTCTGTGATAAACATGGCCATGTTTCCCCCCCCAAAACAACACCTTGTTTCATCATTATAAACCCATTTCCTTGTGTGGCTGACAGATAAATAGTGTTGTACTTCTGCATGTATTTTATGTGAAGGAAAACTATATAAAACTATATATAAAAAATTATAAAACTATAACTATATTCAACTATAGCTGCACGTCCCTGATCACTATTGAAGCAACAAAAACACAGTTGACTTTCTATATAAAACGCTGGCAAACTGGTTTAAGATGCTGATTTCGTTGAAGGTCTACATTGATGAAAAGGCTGATTTGTGAACTCTGACCCCTGATGTATTAAACTGTCCTAGGAACAGCGGGTTAACTGCCTGTTCAGGGGTAGAACGACAGATTTGTACCTTGTCAGTAACCTTCCGGTTACTAGTCCAATGCTCTAACCACTAGGCTACCCTGCCGCCCCAAATGACAATGACGTGTCATCTTTGTCACACTATAGAGATAGCTTGCATCAGGTTCTTTACTGACACATTATAGATGGGGAATTGTTTTTTAGGAACAAGTTACTAAAACGAGTAAGTGAAACAAGTAAGTGAAACAAGTAAGTGAAATGCTAACCGAGGCTTTAACATAACGCATTGTCATCTCTCCAGAGACACTCTTCCCAGCAGGCACACTAAGAGATACCTCTCTGTTTGTGGTGAAGTATAACAAGGGAGATCCCACCGGAGAGATCCCTCTCTCAGCACAGTCAGTCACTTCACAAGACGTGCCAGACCACCCAGGAAGCCAATGATGTAGAGACAACAGTTTCTTAACGTTCAACACAGCCACTGGAGAAGTTAAAGGAGCATTTTGCCTTTTTTAAATTTTTACAACCAAATCTCTATTTTTGATGTAAATGCCATGTTATGGAAGGATCCAGACAGTTGTTTGTTGTTGCTGTGATATCACTTCAGCCTACCCCAACCAGAGACTCACTCCCTCACCCTTGTTGTTGCTGTGATATCACTTAAGCCTACCCCAACCAGAGATTCACTCCCTCACCCTTGTTGTTGTTGTGATATCACTTAAGCCTACCCCAACCAGAGACTCACTCCCTCACCCTTGTTGTTGTTGTGATATCACTTAAGCCTACCCCAACCGGAGACTCACTTCCTCACCCTTGTTGTTGTTGTGATATCACTTCAGCCTACCCCAACCGGAGACTCACTTCCTCACCCTTGTTGTTGTTGTGATATCACTTAAGCCTACCCCAACCAGAGACCCTCACCCTTGTTGTTGTTGTGATATCTCAGCCTACCCCAACCAGAGACTCACTTCCTCACCCTTGTTGTTGTTGTGATATCACTTCAGCCTACCCCAACCGGAGACTCACTTCCTCACCCTTGTTGTTGTTGTGATATCACTTCAGCCTACCCCAACCAGAGACTCACTTCCTCACCCTTGTTGTTGTTGTGATATCACTTAAGCCTACCCCAACCAGAGACTCACTCCCTCACCCTTGTTGTTGTTGTGATATCACTTAAGCCTACCCCAACCGGAGACTCACTTCCTCACCCTTGTTGTTGTTGTGATATCACTTAAGCCTACCCCAACCAGAGACTCACTCCCTCACCCTTGTTGTTGTTGTGATATCACTTAAGCCTACCCCAACCAGAGACTCACTTCCTCACCCTTGTTGTTGTTGTGATATCACTTAAGCCTACCCCAACCAGAGACTCACTTCCTCACCCTTGTTGTTGTTGTGATATCACTTAAGCCTACCCCAACCAGAGACTCACTTCCTCACCCTTGTTGTTGTTGTGATAAGCCTACCCCAACCAGAGACTCACTTCCTCACCCTTGTTGTTGCTGTGATATCACTTAAGCCTGCCCCAACCAGAGACTCACTCCCTCACCCTTGTTGTTGTTTGTGATTTCACTTAAGCCTACCCCAACCAGAGACTCACTCCCTCACCCTTGTTGTTGTTTGTAATTTCACTTAAGCCTACCCCAACCAGAGATTAACTTCCTCACCCTTGTTGTTGTTGTGATATCACTTAAGCCTACCCCAACCAGAGATTCACTTCCTCACCCTTGTTGTTGTTGTGATATCACTTAAGCCTACCCCAACCAGAGACTCACTTCCTCACCCTTGTTGTTGTTGTGATATCACTTAAGCCTACCCCAACCAGAGATTCACTTCCTCACCCTTGTTGTTGTTGTGATATCACTTAAGCCTACCCCAACCAGAGACTCACTCCCTCACCCTTGTTGTTGCTGTGATATCACTTAAGCCTACCCCAACCAGAGATTCACTCCCTCACCCTTGTTGTTGTTGTGATATCACTTAAGCCTACCCCAACCAGAGACTCACTCCCTCACCCTTGTTGTTGTTGTGATATCACTTAAGCCTACCCCAACCGGAGACTCACTCCCTCACCCTTGTTGTTGTTGTGATATCACTTAAGCCTACCCCAACCAGAGATTCACTCCCTCACCCTTGTTGTTGCTGTGATATCACTTAAGCCTGCCCCAACCAGAGATTCACTTCCTCACCCTTGTTGTGCAGTACAGGGGGCTATGAAAAAACATGGACCAATGCTTCAAAAAACAACCAAATATGTCCTTTTAGAAGAAAAGGAAAATCTCTCAGTACAGTGATGCGGGTCTATAAAACATTATCCTCAACATTATCTTCTATTGTGTAGCAACTCGAGCGACAGGCTGCCTCTCTGTCCATTCTAGCAGCAGGTTACACAGAGAATGGAACAGCTGGATAGGGGGATACAGATTGAGGTGTGGATCAGGTTCAGAATTGAACAGCTGGATAGGGGAAACAGATTGAGGTGTGGATCAGGTTCAGAATGGAACAGCTGGATAAGGGGGAAACAGATTGAGTTGTGGATCAGGTTCAGAATGGAACAGCTGGATCAGGTTCAGAATGGAACAGCTGGATAAGGGGGAAACAGATTGAGGTGTGGATCAGGTTCAGAATGGAACAGCTGGATAGGGGGAACAGATTGAGGTGTGGATCAGGTTCAGAATGGAACAGCTGGATAAGGGGTAAACAGATTGAGGTGTGGATCAGGTTCAGAATGGAACAGCTGGATAAGGGGTAAACAGATTGAGGTGTGGAAGGTTCAGAATGGAACACTGGATAAGCTGGAATGGAACAGGGGTAAACAGATTCAGGTTCAGAATGGTGTGGATCAGGTTCAGAATGGAACAGCTGGAAGTTCAGCTGGATGGAACAACTGGGGGGAACAGATTGAGGTGTGGATCAGGTTCAGAATGGAACAGCTGGATAGGGGGAACAGATTGAGGTGTGGATCAGGTTCAGAATGGAACAGCTGGATAAGGGGGGAACAGATTGAGGTGTGGATCAGGTTCAGAATGGAACAACTGGATAAGGGGGAAACAGATTGAGGTGTGGATCAGGTTCAGAATGACAATTTCATGTGTATCTTCTCCTTTAAGAGTTTCCTTAGAGGCATTGTCATGTTCCCTGTCTGTCTGTCTGTCCGTCTGTCCGTCCGTCTGTCTGGACGTATTTAACTATACTTGTGGGTCCCCACAAGAATAATAAACAAACATTTGACCAACTGGGGACACATGGTCTAATTCTATTTCTAGGGGGTTTAGGGTTACGGTTAGAATTAGATTTAGGTTGAGGTTTAGAATTAGATTTAGGTTGAGGTTTAGGGTTAGGTTTAGAATTAGATTTAGGTTGAGGGTTAGGGTTAGGTTTAGAATTAGATTTAGGTTGAGGTTTAGGGTTAGAATTAGATTTAGGTTGAGGTTTAGGGTTAGGTTTAGAATTAGATTTAGGTTGAGGGTTAGGGTTAGGTTTAGAATTAGATTTAGGTTGAGGGTTAGGGTTAGAATTAGATTTAGATTTAGGTTGAGGTTTAGGGTTAGGTTTAGAATTAGATTTAGGTTGAGGGTTAGGATTAGATTTAGATTTAGGTTGAGGTTTAGGGTTACGGTTAGAATTAGATTTAGGTTGAGGTTTAGAATTAGATTTTGGTTGAGGTTTAGGGTTAGGTTTAGAATTAGATTTAGGTTGAGGGTTTTCGGGTTAAGGTTAGGAAAAATAGTGTTGTGTGATCAATTGTGTGTCCCCACAAGTTTAGTTGTACAAGACTGTGTGTGTGTGTGTGTGTCTGTGTGTCTGTGTGTGTGTGTGTGTGTGTGTGTGTGTGTGTGTGTGTGTGTGTGTGTGTGTGTGTGTGTGTGTGTGTGTGTGTGTGTGTGTGTGTGTGTGTGTGTGTGTGTGTGTGTGTGTCAGAGAGGTCTCTAAGTCCATGGCCGTTAGTTCAGTCACGTCTTCAAGGTAAAGTCGTTGTGAGAACAGCACTAAGGTGTTCAGGGTCAGTCAGTTCCTTAAGCATTACGTGTTATCACCACTGGCTATAGAGGACACAGCAGAACAGGCCTTGTTGTGTCTCACATCGCTCCCTACTCACTGTGGTACACATTAAAAACTAGTTGTAATGAACACGAGGGGAGACAGAGAGCTGGTTTCAAGCGCAGGGCACAGCTGGTGTTTATTGTAAAAGGCCACAGGAGGAGGCAGGTAGCTGGGTACAGGGGCAGGCAGAAGGTCATACACAGGAGGCAGGTAGCTGGGTCCAGGAGCAGGCAGAAGGTCATACACAGGAGGAGGCAGGTAGCTGGGTCCAGGGGCAGGCAGAAGGTCACACAGGAGGCAGGTAGCTGGGTCCAGGGGCAAAAGGTACACAGGAACAGCTGGGTCCAGGGGCAGGCAGAAGGGACAAGGAGGCGGGTAGCTGGGTCCAGGGGCAGGCAGAGACCAGGTAACAGTACAGGCAGGGAAAAGGCGTCGTCCGGGAGACCAGGCAATAGGTAGATAACAGGAAATCTGATAGGTTAAAGTACAGGCAGGGAATAGGCAAAAGGCGGCAGGCAGAAGTCCAGGACAACGACTCAGGGAACCACATAGAGCAACGATTCAGGGAACGATTCAGGGAACCACGTAGAGCAACGATTCAGGGAACCACGTAGAGCAACGATTCAGGGAATGATTCAGGGAACCACGTAGAGCAACGATTCAGGGAACGATTCAGGGAACCACGTAGAGCAACGATTCAGGGAACCACGTAGGACATCGAACATTATCTCAATTGGGGCTTCAGTTGGTACTGATAGAACGAACGCTCTACTTCAGATAGGGCTGCCTCGCTTGCTGTTCCTGACTGTTAGTCTCAAGTGGCGTTTTCACACTTGTCCATCTGTGTTTGGGTCTTTAATAAACACATCCAATACGATGTAAAACATTTGTTCCAACGTAAGGAGGAGTAGCTTGACTTGGAACTGCTTCCACTGTTTGATCTGCTGTGTGATTTTATATACAGTGGGGCAAAAAAGTATTTAGTCAGCCACCAATTGTGCAAGTTCTCCCACTTAAAAAGATGAGAGAGGCCTGTAATTTTCATCATAGGTACACATCAACTATGACAGACAAAATGAGAAGAAAAGAAATCCAGAAAATCACATTGTAGGATTTTTAAGTGGGAGAACTTGCACAATTGGTGGTTGACTAAATACTTGTTTGCCCCACTGTAGAATATCCCTCATTAACTACAGACTGAGATGAGAAAGTACTTCATGTTAGTTACGATAAATACTTGACAGTTAAAACTAATTCAGGGAGTTGATGTGAACACAGTGAAGTCAGAGACATGTCTCAGAATATCATTTATTCAACACCTGTCACCTGTTGCCTTAGCTATACCACAGACAGAGAGACAGAGAGAGAGAGAGAGAGAGAGAGACAGAGAAAGAGAGAGAGAGAGACAGACAGACAGACAGACAGACAGACAGACAGACAGACAGACAGACAGACAGACAGACAGACAGACAGACAGACAGACAGACAGACAGACAGACAGACAGACAGAGAAAGAGAGAGAGACAGAGATAGCGACAGACAGACAGAGAAAGAGAGCGAGAGCGAGAGAGACAGAGACAGAGACAGAGAGAGAGAGAGAAAGAGAGAGACAGAGAGAGACAGACAGAGAAAGAGAGCGAGAGCGAGAGTGAGAGAGACAGAGAGAGAGAGAGAGAGAGAGAGAGAGAGAGAGAGAGAGAGAGAGAGAGAGAGAGAGAGAGCAAGATCAGTGGAGTACGTAGAGGGTGCTTAGCTTTCAGATCAATCAGGTAAATTGCTTGCTGTTCCTAATTCCTGACAGCCAACGCTGTACTGTAATCTTGTTGTTAACTGAGAGTGCCAGTGAGAGACTGTGGAGTGTTAATTAGCCACGACTACATCAACTAACCTTGATAAATAACTCTACAGCTTCTCTAATAGCTTCTACAGGCGGGCTCTGCCAGCTTGAGACACACACACACAGACAGACACAGATCAGCAGTCTGTCTGCTAAATGATGCCATTGGGTGCCTTTTTCAGTCTGAAGGAAACGCAGTTTAAACACAGTTGAATACCACATCAAAAGTCGGTTCTACAGGTACTGATGTTACATAGTAAACAAGAGGGCACAAAAAAACCTATTCCCCCTCAGGAGACTGATGACTCCTTGCTGTCCACAGTCCACCTGGCCGTGCTGCTGCTCCAGTTTCAACTGTTCTGCCTTATTATTATTCGACCATGCTGGTCATTTATGAACATTTGAACATCTTGGCCATGTTCTGTTATAATCTCCACCCGGCACAGCCAGAAGAGGACTGGCCACCCCACATATGCTCTCTCTAATTCTCTCTTTCTTTCTCTCTCTCGGAGGACCTGAGCTCTAGGACCATGCCCCAGGACTACCTGACATGATGACTCCTTGCTGTCCCCAGTCCATCTGACCGTGCTGCTGCTCCAGTTTCAACTGTTCTGCCTTATTATTATACGACCATGCTGGTCATTTATGAACATTTGAACATCTTGGCCATGTTCTGTTATAATCTCCACCCGGCACAGCCAGAAGAGGACTGGCCACCCCACATAGCCTGGTTCCTCTCTAGGTTTCTTCCTAGGTTTTGGCCTTTCTAGGGAGTTTTTCCTAGCCACCGTGCTTCTACACCTGCATTGCTTGCTGTTTGGGGTTTTAGGCTGGGTTTCTGTACAGCACTTTGAGATATCAGCTGATGTACGAAGGGCTATATAAATAAATTTGATTTGATTTGATTTGAAAAGATTTGGCATGGGTCCTCAGATCCTCAAAAGGTTCTACAGCTGCACCATTGAGAGCATCCTGACTGGTTGCATCACTGCCTGGTATGACAACTGTTTGGCCTCCGACAGCAAGGCACTACAGAGGGTAGTGCTTAAGGCCCAGTACATCACCAGGGGCCAAGCTTCCTGCCATCCAGGACCTCTATACCAGGCAGTGTCAGAGGAAGGCCCTAAAAATTGTCAAAGACTCCAGCCACCCTAGCTATAAGACTGTTCTCTCTGCTACCGCATGGCAAGCGGTTGGTTCCGGAGCGACAAGTCTAGGTCCAAGAGACTTCTAAACAGCTTCTACCCCCAAGGCATAAGACTCCTGAACATCTAATACAATGGCTACCCAGACTATTTGCATTGCCCCCCCCACCCCTCTCTCTGTTGCCATCATTAAGACATAGTCACATAGTCAACTCTACCTACATGTACATACTACCTCAACTAACCGGTGCCCCCGCATATTGACTCTGTACCAGTACCCTCCTGTATATAGTCTCAATATTATTATTTTACTGCTGTTCTTTAATTATTTGTTACTTTTATCTTTTATTCTTATCTGTATTTTTTTTTTAAACTGCATTGTTGGTTAGGGGCTCGTAAGTAAGCATTTCACTGTAAGGTCTACACCTGTTGTATTCAGCACTTGTGACTAATATAATTTGATTTTGATTTGATTTGAAACACAGTGGAATACCACATTTAAAGTTCTACTGGCACTGAGTACTGATGTTACATGGTAAACACAGTAGAATAGCACATTTAAAGTTCTACTGGTACTGAGTACTGATGTTACATAGTAAACACAGTGGAATACCACATTTAAAGTTCTACTGGCACTGAGTACTGATGTTACATGGTAAACACAGTAGAATAGCACATTTAAAGTTCTACTGGTACTGAGTACTGATGTTACATAGTAAACACAGTGGAATACCACATTTAAAGTTCTACTGGTACTGAGTACTGATGTTACATGGTAAACACAGTGGAATACCACATTTAAAGTTCTACAGGTACTGAGTACTGATGTTACATAGTAAACACAGTAGAATAGCACATTTAAAGTTTAACTGATGTTGCTCATATTGAATCACAATAAGGCTGATTTCCATTATCTCTGTGTGACGTCATGTGGATGATGGACTAGCTGAATCATCGTATGGACTTAGAGAAAGACATGTAATCTACTCTGGCATATTGGCGTACAATCACTCATAGTAGTGACAGGGTGTATAAAATAGAGCACAACGCCATGCAATCTCCATAGACAAACATTGACAGTAGAATGGCCTTACTGAGGAGCTCAGTTACTTTTAACGTGGCACCGTCATAGGATGCCATCTTTCCAACAAGCCAGTTTGTCAAATTTCTGCCCTGCTAGAGCTGCTCCGGTCAACTGGAGGTGCTGTTATTGTGAAGCGGAAACATCTAGGAGCAAAAAACGTCTCTGCCAAAAGTGGTAGGCCACACAAGCTCACGGAACGGGACCACCGAGTGCTGAAGTGCGTAAAAATCACCTGTCCTCGGTTGCAACACTCAATACCTTGTTCCAAACTGCCTCTGGAAGCAACGTCAGCACAAGAACTGTTCGTCGTGAGCTTCATGAAATAGGTTTCCATGGCTGAGCAGCCGCACACAAGCCTAAGATCACCATGTGCAATGTCAAGCGTCAGCTGGAGTGATGTAAAGCTCGCCGCCATTGGAACAATGGAAACGCGTTCTCTGGGGAGATGAATCACGCTTCACCATCTGGCAGTCCGACGGTTGAATCTGGGTCTGGCGGATGAGTAAGAATGGTCTGGGGCTGTTTTTCATGGTTCGGGCTAACCCCTAAATTCCAGTGAAGGGAAATCTTAACGCTACAGCATACAATGACATTCTAGATGATTCTGTGCTTCCAACTTTGTGGCAACAGTTTGGGGAAGGCCCTTTCCTGTTTCAGCATGAAAATGCCCCTGTGCACAAAGCAAGGTCCATGCAGAAATGGTTTGTCGAGATCGGTGAGGAAGAACTTGACTGGCCTGCACAGAGCCCTGACTTCAACCCCATCGAACACCTCTGGGATGATTTGGAACGCCGACTGAAAACCAGGCCAAATCGCCCAACATTAGTACCTGACCTCACTAATTTTCTTGTCGCTGAATGGAAGCAAGTCCCCTGCAGCAATGTTACAACATCTAGTGGAAAGCCTTCCCAGCAGAGCAAGAGGCTGTTATAGCAGCAATGTTACAACATCTAGTGGAAAGCCTTCCCAGCAGAGCAGAGGCTGTTATAGCAGCAATGTTACAACCACTAGTAGAAAGCCTTCCCAGCAGAGCAAGAGGCTGTTATAGCAGCAATGTTACAACCACTAGTGGAAAGCCTTCCCAGCAGAGCAAGAGGCTGTTATAGCAGCACTGTTACAACCACTAGTGGAAAGCCTTCCCAGCAGAGCAAGAGGCTGTTATAGCAGCAATGTTACAACCACTAGTGGAAAGCCTTCCCAGCAGAGCAAGAGGCTGTTATAGCAGCAAAGTTAAAACATCTAGTGGAAAGCCTTCCCAGCAGAGCAAGAGGCTGTTATAGCAGCAATGTTACAACATCTAGTGGAAAGCCTTCCCCAGAAGAGTGGAGGCTGTTATAGCAGCAATGTTACAACATCTAGTGGAAAGCCTTCCCAGCAGAGCAGAGGCTGTTATAGCAGCAATGTTACAACCACTAGTGGAAAGCCTTCCCCAGCAGAGTGGAGGCTGTTATAGCAGCAATGTTACAACCACTAGTGGAAAGCCTTCCCAGCAGAGCAAGAGGCTGTTATAGCAGCAAAGTTAAAACATCTAGTGGAAAGCCTTCCCAGCAGAGCAAGAGGCTGTTATAGCAGCAATGTTACAACATCTAGTGGAAAGCCTTCCCCAGAAGAGTGGAGGCTGTTATAGCAGCAATGTTACAACATCTAGTGGAAAGCCTTCCCAGCAGAGCAGAGGCTGTTATAGCAGCAAAGGGAGGGGACCAACTCCATTTTAATGCCCATGATTTTTGGAATGAGCTGCTTGAAGAGCAGGTATTCACATGTTGTCCTGTAGTGTATATCGATATTTGAGTTTTTTGGCTTCTGTAGGTAGCGTTAGCTAGTGCTAGTCGGCTGTACCTGCGCCCAAACTTATTAAATAGTGAGCCAACACGTTTTCAGCACTTTTATGTCCATGACGGATCAAAACTAGTTTTCTCATGACTCTCTCTCGTCTCTCTGCAGCAGACATATGGTGAACAATATGTTTGGAACATCGAATCGCAATAAAATCACAGTATTGAATCACAACACATATCGTATCGTCGTATCGGTACCTAAACATGGTGATAATATTGTATGGAGAGGTCCCTGGTAATTCCCTGCCCTAACTCATAGTGCATCAGGAAGAATGATAAAAGACAAGCTTTATACTGATGTATTGTTGACCTTACAGTCACGCTATCTGTCCCTTCAGGGATGCTAGACACAGGCTATTGTGCCCTGGGACACAGCTAAATTAAGCTATTGGGGTCTTTTTTTTCATTCCCAAAGTGACTGCAGTAAAGTAACCAACACTGTGGGGTAACACAGTAAGTGGGTGGTTCACCAGCTCACCTACTTCCTTTTCTCCAGCTGATGTAATACGGATGGAAGGACTTTAAGTCTTTAAGCCAGGTTCTTATGTCCTTAGAGAGACACAGAGACTTAAAGTAACAACCCGTTCTGTCTACTCTGGCATATTGGCATAGGCTAAAGCTATACTCTGATTTCCCCCAAACACAAGACTCCAGCATCAGTACAGAGCTTTAGAAACAGAGCTTTAGAAACAGAGTTCTAGAAACAGAGTTCTAGAAACAGAGTTATAGAGTTCTAGAAACAGAGTTATAGAGTTCTAGAAACAGAGTTCTAGAAACAGAGTTCTAGAAACAGAGTTATAGAAATAGAGTTCTAGAAACAGAGTTATAGAGTTCTAGAAACAGAGTTATAGAAATAGAGTTCTAGAAACAGAGTTATAGAAATAGAGTTCTAGAAACAGAGTTCTAGAAACAGAGTTATAGAAATAGAGTTATAGAAACAGTTATAGAGTTCTAGAAACAGAGTTCTAGAAACAGAGTTCTAGAGTTCTAGAAACAGAGTTCTAGAAATAGAGTTCTAGAAACAGAGTTCTAGAAACAGAGTTATAGAAATAGAGTTATAGAAACAGTTATAGAGTTCTAGAAACAGAGTTCTAGAAACAGAGTTATAGAGTTCTAGAAACAGAGTTATAGAAATAGAGTTCTAGAAACAGAGTTCTAGAGTTCTAGAAACAGAGTTCTAGAAACAGAGTTCTAGAAATAGAGTTATAGAAACAGTTATAGAGTTATAGAAACAGAGTTATAGAAACAGAGTTATAGAGTTATAGAAATAGAGTGAGAGTACATCAGAAAGAATGATCCAGAAATCAAATCAAATCAAATTTATTTATATAGCCCTTCGTACATCAGCTGATATCTCAAAGTGCTGTACAGAAACCCAGCCTAAAACCCCAAACAGCAAGCAATGCAGGTGTAGAAGCACGGTGGCTAGGAAAAACTCCCTAGAAAGGCCAAAACCTAGGAAGAAACCTAGAGAGGAACCAGGCTATGCTGTGCCGGGTGGAGATTATAACAGAACATGGCTCACTTAATTGTTACGTATTGCCTCTTCCTTCAGACCCACTCTAGGTATCCATCCTTCATACCCACTCTAGGTATCCATCCTTCATACCCACCCTAGGTATCTATCACTACTGTAGACCAGGGCTCTTCACTACACAGAGAATAGGGTTCCATCTGGGACGTACCCCAGATAATTCCCTCACTACCTGGCAGAAAACCATTCTTCAGAGAGCTTAAGGCTTCAAGGCAAGGCAGCCAACAGGTTTGCGAAATCCTTGTGGTTTTTTTTTTTTTGTTGTTGTCCTGGCGTGTTTTTCAATTCACAGGCAGCTCTTTGCTTTGGGAAGCGCCAGTAGGTGCTTTGATTTTGTGACTCATCAGAAGGTGAAGACAGCCAATTGCTTTCACCTTAATAAGCTCCCCATCCCCCGTTCTGTGTATTAGAGAAATGAAAGGAAACACATAGTCAGTTGAACGACTGAATACATTCAACCGAAATGTGTCTTCCGTATTTAACCCAATCAGAGAGGAGCGGTGGGGGAGGACAGATGAACCTTTTTAATCATTTAATCATCAAGATTTTCTTAACTCTATTTCTTGAACTGCCTTGTTGGTTAAGGGCTTGTAAGTAAGCATTTCAATGTATTTCTTTATTTAACCTTTATTTAACCTTTATTTAACTTTATTTAACCTGTTGTTTTCGGCGCATTTGAGAAATAACATTTGATTTGATTTCTCATGTAAAATATGTGTATCACTGCTGCCCGCCTATGTTTTACAAAACCAATGGGTATGTAACCTAGCCCTGCCTAAACCAATGGGTATGTAACCTAGCCCTGCCTAAACCAATGGGTATGTAACCTAGCCCTGCCTAAACCAATGGGTATGTAACCTGGCCCTGCCTAAACCAATGGTTACTGTATGTAACCTAGCCCTGCCTAAACCAATGGGTATGTAAGGCCATTAAACAGGTAGTCTAAACCAATGGGTATGTAACCTAGCCCTGCCTAAACCAATGGGTATGTAACCTAGCCCTGCCTAAACCAATGGGTATGTAACCTAGCCCTGCCTAAACCAATGGGTATGTAACCTAGCCCTGCCTAAACCAATGGGTATGTAACCTAGCCCTGCCTAAACCAATGGGTATGTAACCTAGCCCTGTCTAAACCAATGGGTATGTAACCTAGCCCTGCCTAAACCAATGGGTATGTAACCTAGCCCTGCCTAAACCAATGGTTACTGTATGTAACCTAGCCCTGCCTAAACCAATGGGTATGTAACCTAGCCCTGCCTAAACCAATGGTTACTGTATGTAACCTAGCCCTGCCTAAACCAATGGCCCTGCCTAAACCAATGGGTATGTAACCTAGCCCTGCCTAAACCAATGGTTACTGTATGTAACCTAGCCCTGCCTAAACCAATGGTTACTGTATGTAACCTAGCCCTGCCTAAACCAATGGTTACTGTATGTAACCTAGCCCTGCCTAAACCAATGGTTACTGTATGTAACCTAGCCCTGCCTAAACCAATGGTTACTGGGATAGAAATGTAATGTAATGTAACCTAGAAAGCGTAAAGCCCCTAAACCAATGGTTACTGGGATAGAAATGTAACCTAAACCAATGGTTACTGAAATGTAATGTAATAGCCCTGCCTAAACCAATGGTTACTGGGATAGAAATGTAACCTAGCCCTGCCTAACCAATGGTTACTGTATGTAACCTAGCCCTGCCTAAACCAATGGTTACTGTATGTAACCTAGCCCTGCCTAAACCAATGGTTACTGGTAATAGAAATGGTTAATGTAACCAAGCCCTGCCTAAACCAATGGTTACTGGGATAGAAATGTAACGTAACCTAGCCCTGCCTAAACCAATGGTTACTTAGAAACTGGTAACCTAGCCTAAACCAAAACTGATAGAAATGTAACCTAGCCCTGCCTAAACCAATGGTTACTGGGATAGAAATGTAATGTAACCTAGCCCTGCCTAAACCAATGGTTACTGGGATAGAAATGTAATGTAACCTAGCCCTGCCTAAACCAATGGTTACTGTACGTAACCTAGCCCTGCCTAAACCAATGGTTACTGGGATAGAAATGTAATGTAACCTAGCCCTGCCTAAACCAATGGTTACTGTACGTAACCTAGCCCTGCCTAAACCAATGGTTACTGGGATAGAAATGTAATGTAACCTAGCCCTGCCTAAACCAATGGGTTACTAGGGCCTAAACCAATGGTTAGTAAATGTAATGTAACCTAGCCCTGCCTAAACCAATGGTTACTGTATGTAACCTAGCCTAAACCAATGGTTACTGTATGTAACCTAGCCCTGCCTAAACCAATGGTTACTGGGATAAAATGTTAATGTAACCTAGCCCTGCCTAAACCAATGGGTATGTAACCTAGCCCTGCCTAAACCAATGGTTACTGTATGTAACCTAGCCCTGCCTAAACCAATGGTTACTGGGATAGAAATGTAATGTAACCTAGCCCTGCCTAAACCAATGGTTACTGGGATAGAAATGTAATGTAACCTAGCCCTGCCTAAACCAATGGTTACTGGGATAGAAATGTAATGTAACCTAGCCCTGCCTAAACCAATGGTTACTGGGATAGAAATGTAATGTAACCTAGCCCTGCCTAAACCAATGGTTACTGTACGTAACCTAGCCCTGCCTAAACCAATGGTTACTGGGATAGAAATGTAATGTAACCTAGCCCTGCCTAAACCAATGGTTACTGTATGTAACCTAGCCCTGCCTAAACCAATGGTTACTGGGATAGAAATGTAATGTAACCTAGCCCTGCCTAAACCAATGGTTACTGTATGTAACCTAGCCCTGCCTAAACCAATGGTTACTGTATGTAACCTAGCCCTGCCTAAACCAATGGTTACTGTATGTAACCTAGCCCTGCCTAAACCAATGGTTACTGTATGTAAAGCCCTAGCCTAAACCAATGGTTACTGTATGTAACCTAGCCCTGCCTAAACCAATGGTTACTGTATGTAACCTAGCCCTGCCTAAACCAATGGTTACTGTATGTAACCTAGCCCTGCCTAAACCAATGGTTACTGTATGTAACCTAGCCCTGCCTAAACCAATGGTTACTGTATGTAACCTAGCCCTGCCTAAACCAATGGTTACTGTATGTAACCTAGCCCTGCCTAAACCAATGGTTACTGTATGTAACCTAGCCCTGCCTAAACCAATGGTTACTGTATGTAACCTAGCCCTGCCTAAACCAATGGTTACTGTATGTAACCTAGCCCTGCCTAAACCAATGGTTACTGGGATAGAACATGGCATAGGCCTATAGCCCAGCTTAGCCCAATGGTTTATGTGATATTACAGATGACCTAGACAGTAACAGGGTTTGTAATGACAAACACCCTGTAAAACCAATGTTTGCATCTGCCAGTAAGTGACTATTAAAATCCTTACTTAAAGGCTGGTCAGGACTTAGTGCTGTTACATCAATCCTCTGAGACCACAGCCCACTCAACACACAGCCAGCCAGACAGCCAGCCAGCCAACACACAGACAGACAGCCAGCTAGCCACCCGTCGCACAGCCAGCCAGACACCCAACACACAGCCAGCCAGCCAGCCAGCCAGCCAGCCACCCAACACACAGCCAGCCAGACAGCCAGCCACCCATCACACAGCCAGCCACCCAACACACAGACAGACAGCCAGCTAGCCACCCATCACACAGCCAGCCAGCCAACACACAGCCATCCAGCCACCCAACACACAGCCAGCCAGCCAGCCAGCCAGCCACCCACCCAACACACAGCCAGCCAGCCAGCCAGCCACCCACCCAACACACAGCCAGCCAGCCAGCCAGCCACCCAACACACAGCCAGCCACCCACCCAACACACAGCCAGCCAGCCAACACACAGCCAGCCAGACAGCCACCCACACAGCCAGACAGCCTAACAAGAGTGTAAAAACAGCCCACCCACTGACATTCAGGAGACACCCTGCCCATTTGTAGGCCTAATACTTTACAAAATACTCTGTTCCCAGATTTAGCCTAGGCCTAATTGATGTTTCTGTTTTGCAATCCCTGAGTCAATGTTAATCTAAGGCTGTGAAATTGCCATTTCTTTGGTTTGTTTCCAAATCTAAAGCAGTCCATCCGATGTTATGTGTCTATTTCCAACCTCCCATCCCAGACATAGACTGTTCTCTCTGCTACCGCACGGCAAGCGGTACCGGAGCGCCAAGTCTAGGTCCAAGAGGCTCCTAAATAGCTTCTACCCCCAAGCCATAAGACTCCTGAACAGCTAATCAAATGGCTACCCAGACTATTTGCATTGTCTCCCCCCCGCTGCTGCTACTCTCTGTTTATTATCTATGCATAGTCACTTTAATAACTCTACCTACATGTACATAATTACCTCAATTACCTCGACACAGGTGCCCCCGCACATTGACTCTGTACCGGTGCCCCCTATATACAGCCCCACTATTGTTATTTACTGCTGCTCTTTAATTATTTGTTCATCTTATTTTCTGAAAACTGCATTGTTGGTTAAGGGCTTGTAAGTAAGCATATCACTGTAAGGTTGTATTCGGCACATGTGACAAATACAATTTGATTTGATTTGATATCTGTTATCTTTGCTGAAGAAGACAGAAATCTCATACATTACTTAGTCTTTCTCGTAGCCTACATTCTGCATCATCTTCTATTCTGACTAGGCTACATTCTGCATCATCTTCTATTCTGACTAGGCTACATTCTGCATCATCTTCTATTCTGACTAGGCTACATTCTGCATCATCTTCTATTCTGACTAGGCTACATTCTGCATCATCTTCTATTCTAACTAGGCTACATTCTCATGTATGTACTGGTTCCCCTATATGAAGTCTGGTTCTCCTATAATATGTCCTATCCCTGGACACTGACATCTGAACTTCTATCTTCAGGGTGTTGCCTTTGCTTTGAACCCCATCAGTGGTGCAGCTGCTGCCTCTCTGCACAGTGAGAAAGGACCCCTGGGCTTTGGCAAGGCCTTGGTCCTAAATCGCACCCTATTCTCTATGTAGTGTACTACTTTGACCAGGGCCCCGAGCCCTGCTTCCGGAACTCTAACTCCCTGCTTCCGGAACTCTAACTCCCTGCTTCCGGAACTCTAATTTTCATGCTGTGTGGTTCAAAAGCAGGACTTGACTGTTGACTGACTACCTTCACGTATTTCTCTCTCACGTGTGACAGTGTTTTTCCTTGCGAGGTCAACATGTTTTCCTCCTTTTAACATTCCGATACAAGGGACACCGTTGGTTAGAACGGGAACAGACACGGCATGGTAGACTGCTTACGTTTGTCCTCTCTCTCTCTCTCTGTCTCTCTCTCTCTCTCTCTCTCTCTCTCTCTCTCTCTCTCTCTCTCTCTCTCTCTCTCTCTCTCTCTGTCTCTCTCTCTCTCTCTCTCTCTCTCTGTCTCTCTCTCTCTCTCTGTCTCTGTCTCTGTCTCTCTCTCTCTCTCTGTCTCTCTCTCTCTCTCTCTCTCTGTCTCTCTCTCTCTCTGTCTCTCTCTGTCTCTGTCTCTCTCTCTGTCTCTCTCTGTCTCTCTCTGTCTCTCTCTCTTTCTCTCTCTCTCTCTCTCTCTCTCTCTCTCTCTCTCTGTCTCTCTCTCTGTCTCTCTCTCTCTCTCTCTATCTCTCTCTCTGTCTCTCTCTCTCTCTCTCTGTCTCTCTCTCTCTCCAACAATTGTTTTACTATTTTAAATAAATCATGACAACTCAGTTTGTGTTGAACACTGACAATATTTGTCAGGATTAGCTTAGTTATTGACGCACAGGATAGAATAAAATAGAATATGATAAGATAGAATCTAGACTGTTGACTTGGATCCAGAAGAGGAATTGTGCAGTTTACTGAGTGAATATATAAACACCTCTCTGGTATAAGTGGCAGTGAGGTTTCCAAATCACATGGGTAGGTTGTGTCTATCTTCCTGTCAGAGTGTGACGGTATGATTTGATCTGACTTGTCTGTCCTGTATGGTGTCATCACTTTAATCTCTCGTGAGGAAATACATATGATGAAATCCATCTTTAATAGCCTAAAGTTAATTCATATCTGATGTCTCCATCATTCCAGTATGCAAGAATTTGGAGACGTTTTTTTTACACATCTGCTTTCCATACAGCTGTTTCCAAAGCACAAACAGCATACTTTCTATTTTTTTTTGCCACCAAAACATCCAAGTGAATACAAAATCTAAATCACGTTTCCACTATACTCACTTCAGCTCAATCTAAACAGTAGGGTCAACTTTGTTTCCTCAGTCAAAAACCACGATGCCAGTTTCCTCAATCTTGAGCTAGTAGTTCATGTTGTACTCTGTTTGCACACCATCAAGCCTCCAGCAAATAACTACATAGCTCTGCCAAGCAGAAGTGACACATGGTTTTCTCCCCCAGCTTAAATTATTATCTGACAGAGGAAGATATTCAGTTTTATTTTAAGACTATCTGACCCACACATTACTTTATTATAGTCCAAGACAAAAATCTATTCGTGACACTAGAATGTGCACTATATAACCAATCAGTCAATCCTTATGTCCCTGCATAGGGTCATAGTCATAGCCACACAGGTGGGTCCTGTAAACGGGTCCCATACTGTGATTCCATGCTCTGGGGCACGAATATAAAAGCTAACTATATTCATTATGCACACCGTTTTCCACCACCTTGACAGACTGACAGCAACCTGTGGCATGTCATCTGCATACGCATGAAGGTATTACAGAAGCCGACGAGATACTAAATCAATTACAACGCAGCTTTAAAAGCAGGACACATTGAGGCTGGTACTGTCTGTCTGGACAGTTATCCGGTGAATTCACTGCATGAATTCTGCTCAAATTCACCTAGGGGTGATCCCACTAAACGGAGAGTGACAGCCTGGAATAAAACACCGTTCGCCCTAGTTAGCCTGGCTACGGCCGGTTACCTCACATTAGCTAGCAAACTCACAGCTAAACCCCTTATCAACTCCTCACAAAATAACGGTTTAATTAACATTATACTTACACCACCAGCAAACGCGATTTCACTCGTCGTTCAACTTCGGCGGGATTTCTTCAAAAACACACTGGCATTTTTTTTTTAAAAACAGTCAATATTTGAATGAGCCGTTGATATCTAGAAATAGACTACAATATTTCTGTAGCCAGTTGTGTTCAAGGCGCCGACCCGGCTCCGTCCTCCGCCATTTTGGTTGTGATGGAGGATACGTTGCGTCGCGCGGGTTTGGTTTGGCTGCTGTCGGGTCACCCTATGTAATTATAGGAAGCACCAAAACAACATATCATTGTGTTATAGCTGTGTAACACATGTATGAACTACACTATCTATAAACTAATATATATATATATAATTTTTTTTTACAAACTAAGTTATACAATTTTGAATGTGAAGATTCTGACTTGCAAGTCTACACAAGTACTGGTAAAATACATTAAAATGCTTAGGACTATATATAAAATGCATATAATACATTTTATACATAATTGTAAGTATACTTTAATGTGAAGTGTTATTGAAAATGTTAATTTCCCAGACAAAAACAAAAATATAAAGGCAACATGAAACAATTTCATTTTTATTTTTTTATTTTATTTAATAAAATGAAACAATTTCAAAGATTTTACTGAGTTACTGTTCATATATGGATTTCACATGACTGGGAATACAGATATGCATATGCTCTCACAGAGAAAAGGTAGGGGTGTGGATCAGGGTGTGGATCAGAAAACCAGTCAGTGTCTGGTGTGACCACCATTTGCCTCATGCAGGGCAACATCTCCTTTGCATAGAGTTAATCAGGCTGTTGATTGTGGCCTGTGGAATGTTGTCCCACTCTTCTTCAATGGCTGTGTGAAGTTGCTGGATATTGGCAGAAACTGGAACACACTGTCGTACACAAAGATCCAGAGCATCCCAAACATGCTCAATGGGTGACATGTCTGGTGATCATGTAGACCATGGATGAACTGGGAGATTTTCAGCTTCCAGGAATTGTGTACAGATCCTTCCGACATGGGGCCGTGCATTATCATGCTGAAACATGAGGTGATGGTTGCGGATGAATGGCACGACAATGGGCCTCAGGATCTGGTCACAGTAACTCTGTGCATTCAAATTGCCGTCGATAAAATGCAATTGTGTTCGGCGTCCGTAGCTTATGCCTGCCCATACCATAACCCCACCACCCCCATGCAGCACTCTGTTTACAACGTTGACATCAGCAAACCGCTCTCACACACAACGCCATACACGTCTGCTATCCGCCATGTACAGTTGAAACTGGGATTCATCAGAGAAGAGCATACTTCTCCAGCATATGATATGTCACACCTGTCAGATGGATGGATTATTTTTTCAAAAGAGAAATGCTCACTAACAGGGATGTAAACAAATGTGTGAAGAAAAATTTGAGAGAAATACGCATTTTGTGCATATGGGAAATTTACGGGATCGTTTATTTCAGCTCATGAAATATAGGACCGACATTTTACATGTTGCGTTTATATTTTTCTTCAATGTAGATAGCCTAGCCCTAGATCCTCTCATAATTATAATTCCCCCGTGGAGTTTAGTACTAGAAAGGTAGCCTAATCAGAACTATTCTGCCACCTAGTGGTAAATCACATTATTCTTCAAATCCAATCTTTGTTTTTATCATGGGTTTTTTATGTGGAGGTATACACTGAGTGTACAAAACATTAGTAGCACCATCCTAATATTAAATTGCACACGTTATTTTTTGCCCTCAGAATAGCCTCAATTCGTCGGGCCATAGACTCTACAAGGTGTCGAAAGCGTTCCACAGGAATGCTGGCCCATGTTGACTCCAATGCTTTCCACAGTTGTGTCATGTTATCTGGATGTCCCTTGGGTGGTGGACCATTCTTGATTGAAATTGTCTGGATGTCCTTTGGGTGGTAGACACGGGAAACTGTTGAGTGTAAAAAAAAAAAAACAGCTGCGTTGCAGTTCTTGACACACTCAAACTGGTGCGACTGGCATCTACTACCATACCATGTTGAAAAGCACTGAAACACATTCCATGTCTCGAGGCTTAAAAATCCTTATTTAACCTGTCTTCTCCTGGTGACATCAGTAAGGGGTTCATAGCTTTGAACTGGATTTACCTGGTTAGTCATGGAATGAGCAGGTGTTCGTGATGTTTTATAAACGTAGTGTATTTTGATCGGCTTTCTCATCAGAACATGTCTTCTCTGTGGATATGAGAGAAAAAATATAGGTTCTACCGAGATTTGAACTCGGATCGCAGGATTCAGAGTCCTGAGTGCTAACCATTACACCATAGAACCCCGTGCTCCAACTTCTTTCATATTACGTATATAACTGTTTTCTACGTAATAAGAATACCACTGCACTGTAGTGGTTATTTTCTGTGGCGGACTAGTACTTCACTGGTGCATTTTTATTTGAAGTGTCTGCAATTCATATCGTAGCAATGAATATCGGCTGTTGGTTTGCTTTTTTGTTGCTCCCCCTCCCATAGCTCGCCAACGTCACAACAAAATCCCGGAAGTGTCAGTCTGAAAACAGACCCGTCGCCGTTAGCTAGCTGAGTGTTTCAAAATCTATTTGCTAAATCGTCGCATTTTAAACAGTTTATACACACGAAATACTCCTATTTATCTTTTAGAAAATGGGAACCAGAGATGATGAATACGATTATCTGTTTAAAGGTAACATTACAGCATGATCCTCGATAGCAAAGCTAGCTAGGTAGCTAACGTTAGCTAGGCAGCTGTTTAGCCAACGTTAACAGTCAAACCTTGTCATTTGTGTCTGTGAAGTATGATATAGGTGTGTGAATAGCTCTGATACATTATTTGTTTTATAAACGAAAAAAATACATATTGATGATAAATTATAAACATAAATTGTGAAGCAGTTGGATTGCAACGTTAGGTACCCAAACGCCTAACGTTAATAGGTTAGCAGCCGTTTCTAAACAATGCTGACTTTTGTATGATTAAGTGAGGTCGGGGTGTTTCCCGAGATAGCTAGATTAGCTAGATTAGCTAGCCAGCTGGTTATTTTAGCTACATGCAACGAACATAGGTTATTATCTAGCTACATTCATCCGTAGATAAATAATGTGATGTTATAATCTCCCTTTCGTGTTTTTTTTCCTGTGCTGTTTAATCTAAATGTGACATATGTCATGTGTTGTGGCTATCTGTTTTGTTGTTTTCTATTTCAAGTTGGTTTAACATAAAAAGCATAAGACTAAGAATTAACGTTAGCTACACATCACTGTGGATGTTTGACAGTGTCACTGCAAAAGTGAATGGTGGTGGTCAGATATTTTATGTGATGGCATCTTGTAGCTACACCTGATGTAACTATGTCATATCCCTCATGTAATTGCTACACATTGACCTTCTGGCAGGGCCTGATTAATGCAGAAGCTTACATGGGTTGAAGCCCTAAGGGCCAAAACCGTAGGGGCCCTTGAGGCAGAGAAAAATGGAAGTGTGTGTGTGTAATCCAACCCTGACCTTTGGGGTCAATAAAGATTTTTATTGCATTGAATCCATCAGCCATTAATTTTGTGTTCCAGTGGTTCTGATAGGAGACTCGGGTGTTGGCAAGAGCAACCTGCTCTCTCGTTTCACCCGGAATGAGTTTAACCTGGAAAGTAAGAGCACCATTGGAGTGGAGTTTGCCACCCGCAGTATCCAGGTGGATGGGAAAACGGTGAAGGCTCAGATCTGGGACACGGCAGGACAGGAGCGCTACCGGGCTATCACCTCGGCGTGAGTATGCTGTAGGGTAAAGTTGCCCCTAGATGCTGAGTCAGGTAATATATTCCATTTAGCAGACTCCACTTATAGTCAGGTAATATATTCCATTTAGCAGACTCCACTTAGTCATCTAATATATTCCATTTAGCAGACTCCACTTAGTCAGGTAATATATTCCATTTAGCAGACTCCACTTACAGTCAGTTAATATATTCCATATACCATTTACATGTTACTTATGGGTGGTCCTGGGAATCGAACCCACGACCCTGGCATTGCCATGCTCTACCAACAGAGCTACACAGGACCGTCTGCATTGGGTGTGTAAGCCATTAGGCCGTCTGCCACTAATGCAGCCAGCGCCATCAATAAACGAGGGATGTTGGTCAAATGAGCCTCATTTACATATCCTTTAAAACAGCCTATAACTAATTACATGAGACTATTCCTTGTGTTTCGATGTGTCGCATATGCAAAACTTCGTAGCCTATTGTTTTATTGGTTTTTACTTTCCTAAAACAATAATTGTCCATTTCAAAGTTCAGCTGTCTGAGATTTGAGCACTGAATGCATCAGGGCGTTGCATCAGGCCGTTGCATCAGGGCGTTGCATCAGGGCGTTGCATCAGGGCGTTGCATCAGGGCGTTGCATCAGGGCGTTGCATCAGGTTGCATCGTTGCATCAGGCCGTTGCATCAGGCCGTTGCATCAGGCGTTGCATCAGGCGTTGCATCAGGGCGTTGCATCAGGGCGTTGCATCAGGGCGTTGCATCAGGGCGTTGCATCAGGGCGTTGCATCAGGCCGTTGCATCAGGGCGTTGCATCAGGCCGTTGCATCAGGCCGTTGCATCAGGCCGTTGCATCAGGCCGTTGCATCAGGGCGTTGCATCAGGGCGTTGCATCAGGGCGTTGCATCAGGGCGTTGCATCAGGGCGTTGCATTAGGCCGTTGCATTAGGGCGTTGCATTAGGCCGTTGCATTAGGCCGTTGCATTAGGGCGTTGCATTAGGCCGTTGCATTAGGCCATTGCATTAGGCCATTGCATTAGGCCATTGCATTAGGCCATTGCATTAGGCCATTGCATTAGGCCATTGCATTAGGCCGTTGCATTAGGCCGTTGCATTAGGGCGTTGCATTAGGCCGTTGCATTAGGCCGTTGCATTAGGCCGTTGCATTAGGCCGTTGCATTAGGCCATTGCATTAGGCCATTGCATTAGGCCATTGGCCATTGCATTAGGCTATTGCATTAGGCCATTGCATTAGGCCATTAGGCCATTGCATTAGGCCATTAGGCCATTGCATTGGGGCATTAGGGCATTGCATTAGGGCATTGCATCAGGCCATTGCATTGGGGCATTGCATTGGGCCATTGCATTAGTGCATTGCATTAGGCCATTGCATCAGGCCATTGCATTAGGCCATTGCATTAGGCCATTGCATCAGGCCATTGCATTAGGGCATTGCATTAGGCCATTGCATTAGGCCATTGCATTAGGCCATTGCATTGGGCCATTGCATTAGGCCATTGCATTGGGCCATTGCATTAGGCCATTGCATTAGGCTATTGCATTAGGCCATTGCATTGGGGCATTAGGGCATTGCATTAGGGCATTGCATTAGGCCATTGCATTGGGCCATTGCATTAGGCCATTGCATTAGGGGTTGCATTATTGCATTAGGCCATTGCATTATGCCATTGCATTAGGCCATTGCATTAGGCCGTTGCATTAGGCCGTTGCATTAGGCCATTGCATTAGGCCATTGCATTAGGCGTTGCATTAGGCCGTTGCATTAGGGCGTTGCATTAGGCGTTGCATTGCATTGCATTAGGGCGTTGCATTAGGCATTGCATTAGGCCATTGCATTAGGGCGTTGGCCATTGCATTAGGCCGTTGCATTAGGGCGTTGCATTAGGCCATTGCATTAGGCGTTGCATTAGGCCATTGCATTAGGCCATTGCATTAGGGCGTTGCATTGCATTGCATTAGGCCATTGCATTAGGCCGTTGCATTAGGCGTTGCGTTGCATTAGGCCGTTGCATTAGGCGTTGCATTAGGCCATTGCATTAGGCGTTGCATTAGGCCGTTGCATTAGGCCGTTGCATTAGGCGTTGCATTAGGCGTTGCATTAGGCCGTTGCATTAGGCCGTTGCATTAGGCCGTTGGCGTTGCATTAGGCCGTTGGCCGTTGCATTAGGCCGTTGCATTAGGCCGTTGCATTAGGCCGTTGCATTAGGCGTTGCATTAGGGCATTAGGGCGTTGCATTAGGCCGTTGCATTAGGGCGTTGCATTAGGCCGTTGCATTAGGCCGTTGCATTAGGCCGTTGCATTAGGCCGTTGCATTAGGCCGTTGCATTAGGCGTTGCATTAGGCCGTTGCATTAGGCCGTTGCATTAGGCCGTTGCATTAGGCGTTGCATTAGGCGTTGCATTAGGCCGTTGCATTAGGCCGTTGCATTAGGGGCGTTGCATTAGGCGTTGCATTGCATTAGGGCGTTGCATTAGGCCGTTGCATTAGGCCGTTGCATTAGGGCGTTGCATTAGGCGTTGCATTGCATTAGGCCGTTGCATTAGGCCGTTGCATTAGGCCATTGCATTAGGCCATTGCATTAGGCCATTGCATTAGGCCATTGCATTAGGCCATTGCATTAGGCCATTGCATTAGGGCGTTGCATTAGGCCATTGCATTAGGCCATTGCATTAGGCCATTGCATTAGGCCGTTGCATTAGGCCATTGGGGCATTGCATGCTGTCTATTTACCACCACAATCTGATACTGGCACTAAGACCACACTCAACCAGCTGTATAAAGCCATAATCTAGAGGTGGCGATCCTAGTGGCCGGTGATTTAAATGAAGGAATACTGAAATCAATTTGAACAATTTCTACCATCATGGGACCTGTGCAGCTGGAGATGAAGAATCTCTACAGGACCTTCAGAAAGTATTCACACCCCTTGACTTCTTCCACATTTTGTTGTGTTACAACCTGAATTTAAAATGGATTCTATTGAGATGTTTTTGTTACTGGTCTACACACAAAACCCCATAATGTCAAAGTAGTCCAGTCAGACAGTACTATCGTGTCCTAGTGGATAGGAGTCCAGTCAGACACAGTACTATCGTGTCCTAGTGGATAGGAGTCCAGTCAGACACAGTACTATCGTGTCCTAGTGGATTGGAGTCCAGTCAGACACAGTACTATCGTGTCCTAGTGGATTGGAGTCCAGTCAGACGGTACTATCATGTCCTAGTGGATAGGAGTCCAGTCAGACAGTACTATCATGTCCTAGTGGATAGGAGTCCAGTCAGACGGTACTACCATGTCCTAGTGGATAGGAGTCCAGTCAGACAGTACTATCATGTCCTAGTGGATAGGAGTCCAGTCAGACGGTACTATCATGTCCTAGTGGATAGGAGTCCAGTCAGACGGTACTATCATGTCCTAGTGGATAGGAGTCCAGTCAGACACAGTACTATCGTGTCCTAGTGGATAGGAGTCCAGTCAGACACAGTACTATCATGTCCTAGTGGATAGGAGTCCAGTCAGACAGTACTATCATGTCCTAGTGGATAGGAGTCCAGTCAGACACAGTACTATCGTGTCCTAGTGGATAGGAGTCCAGTCAGACACAGTACTATCATGTCCTAGTGGATAGGAGTCCAGTCAGACACAGTACTATCATGTCCTAGTGGATAGGAGTCCAGTCAGACACAGTACTATCCTCACTGAGGGTCTAGACTGGGGTACTGTAAAGCTCATTGGGGGTCTAGACCGGGGTACTGTAAAGCTCATTGGGGGTCTAGACCGGGGTACTGTAAAGCTCATTGCGGGTCTAGACCGGGGTACTGTCTCATTGGGGTCTAGACCGGGGTACTGTAAAGCTCATTGGGGGTCTAGACCGGGGTACTGTAAAGCTCTTTGCGGGTCTAGACCATTGGGGGTACTGTAAAGCTCATTGGGGGTCTAGACCGGGGTACTGTAAAGCTCTTTGAGGGTCTAGACCGGGGTACTGTAAAGCTCTTTGCTCATTGTGGGTCTAGACCGGGGTACTGTAAAGCTCATTTGGGTCTAGACCGGGTACTGTAAAGCTCTATTTGTGAGAGTCTAGACCGGGGTACTGTAAAGCTCATTGGGGTCTAGACCGGGGTACTGTAAATTGTGGGTCTCACTTGCTCTTTGGGGTCTAGACCGGGGTACTGTAAAGCTCTTTGCGGGTCTAGACCGGGGTACTGTAAAGCTCATTGTGGGTCTAGACCGGGGTACTGTAAAGCTCTTTGAGGGTCTAGACCGGGGTACTGTAAAGCTCTTTGGGGTCTAGACCGGGGTACTGTAAAGCTCATTGGTCTAGGGTCTAGAGCCATTGGGGGTCTAGGGTACTGTAAAGCTCTTTGCTGGTCTAGACCGGGGTACTGTAAAGCTCTTTGCGGGTCTAGACCGGGGTACTGTAAAGCTCATTGGGGGTCTAGACCGGGGTACTGTAAAGCTCTTTGCGGGTCTAGACCGGGGTACTGTAAAGCTCTTTGCGGGTCTAGACCGGGGTACTGTAAAGCTCATTGAGGGTCTAGACCGGGGTACTGTAAAGCTCTTTGTGTCTAGACCGGGGTACTGTAAAGCTCATTGTGGGTCTAGACCGGGGTACTGTACTGTAAAGCTCATTGGGGGTCTAGACCGGGGTACTGTACTGTAAAGCTCATTGTGCCCTGTTGTTAAAATGGCTATAATGGTACGCTGGCTTTTACTGATAAAATGGACCTCTTTGTCCACTGTTGATGATGTCATGGTGCAGGTACTACAGAGGCGCGGTGGGGGCCCTGCTGGTCTATGACATCGCCAAGCACCTGACCTATGAAAATGTGGAGCGGTGGCTGAAAGAGCTGAGAGACCATGCAGACACCAACATCGTCATCATGCTGGTTGGCAACAAGAGTGACCTGCGTCACCTCCGGGCCGTGCCCACCGACGAGGCTCGGGCCTTCGCAGGTTAGAGATGCCTCGTCGTTCTGAACAAGTGTCAGACACTGAAAAAGCTACATAACATTTCTGTCTTTTGTTGTTGTTGTTCTTTCCTTCATTGATGATGCTGCAGTCTCACAAAAATGTATGTTTTAATGTCACTTTTTATGCTTGCATTCATTCCTGTGGAATGTTCCAGAACGGGTACAGTCTCTAATTTATTTTCTGACGTTGTTTGTTTCCCTTCAGAGAAAAACGGTTTGTCTTTCCTTGAGACGTCAGCCCTGGATTCCACCAACGTTGAAACGGCTTTCCAGACCATTCTGACAGGTGTGTGTGTGTGTGTGTGTGTGTGTGGTCACACCTGTTGATTTGATCTGCTATCTTGGCAAGACAGACTGGATATGACCTAATCATCTCTCCCTCTCCCCTCCATCAGAAATCTATCGAATCGTCTCTCAGAAGCAGATGTCAGAGCGTCAGGAGAGCGACATGTCTCCTAGCAACAATGTGGTCAACATCCAGGTGCAGCCCACTGAGAACAAACCAAAGATGCAGTGCTGTCAGAACATCTAGCCCCGCCCATGTTACCACTACTTCTTTACCCACTTATATACCTGTACCCCCACCTCTACCCCCTTATATACCCTGTACCCCCACCTCTAACCCCTTATATACCCTGTACCCCCACCTCTACCCCTTCATATACCCTGTACCCCCACCTCTACCCCCTCATATACCCTGTACCCCCACCTCTACCCCCTAACCCCTCATATACCCTGTACCCCCACCTCTACCCCCTAACCCCTCATATACCCTGTACCCCCACCTCTACCCCCTAACCCCTCATATACCCTGTACCCCCACCTCTACCCCCATATACCTTGTACCCCCACCTCTACCCCCTAACCCATCATATACCCTGTACCCCACCTCTACCCCTCATATGCCCTCTAACCCCTCATATACCCTGTACCCCCACCTCTACCCCCTAACCCCTCATATACCCTGTACCCCCACCTCTACCCCCTAACCCCTCATATACCCTGTACCCCCACCTCTAACCCCTCATATACCCTGTACCCCCACCTCTACCCCCTAACCCCTCATATACCCTGTACCCCCACCTCTACCCCTCATATACACCCATCTTGTTTTAGCTCGCCCGGTGCCCCGGTTGGGTGGAGATTCCACTTTAGAACCAATTAAATGGTCTCTCAAATGTGTGAGTTTGGCCCACCCGGCTCTCAGGGTGAGGTTAACCAGATGCACTCACTTACTCAGTCTCATAGGAGTAGTCCCCTCCTCCATTCTCTCCTCTCTCTCCCCACTCCCTCTCTCCTCCTCTCCCCATTCCCTCTCTCCCTCCCTCCTCCACTCCCTCTCCTCTCCCCACTCCCTCTCTCTCCTCCTCTCCCCATTCCCTCCCTCCCTCCCTCCCCTCCCTCCCTCCCTCCCTCCCTCCTATACTCCCTCTTCCTCCTCTCTCCCTCCCTCTGTCCCTCCTCCTCCTCCCCTCTCTCCTCCTCTCCCTCCTCAACTCCCTCTTCCTCTCTCCCTCCTCCTCTCCCTCCCTACTGATCATGATCTGAGAAGCCTAGTCAGTGTCTGGAGTCGTGTTCCCCAGCGGAGCCTTTTCAGACAGGAAGTCATTTATATTTCTCACTTAGATGTAATACTGTTGATGCGCTGACATGTCTTACGCAGAAATGTCTTAATATATTCATCTGATTTTTTTTTATCTTCTTCATTTTCTTCAATTTATAACTTCCATTTTGTGTGTTCCTCAATTATTATTTTTTACCTGTTTTTTTTAAATGTTTTTTTTTGTCTTCAAATATTGTATCATATTTCCTACTAACGTGTATGTATTTAAAGCACACTGAGAATGCTCTGATGTGTATCTGTCTACGACCCCCCTCCTCCCATCAGTTAGCCTCGCTCCCTCCCTCTCTCTTTAGTATAATGTCATGTTTGACAACGGTAGTTTTTTCCAAACATGTGGATGTATTTAAGCACAGTGTACTAGATAGAATGTATGCTCCCTGGTCCCTGTCGATAGGTGGAGTTTGACAACTGATCTGATTGCTGTAAATAGCTTAAGTGAAGACTTGTGGCATTAGATCTGTTTGCGGATGGCTTCAACCATGCCAATGGACAGACAGGGCAGGCATCAAAGTACCTAACACGTAGAGGAACAACAGCTTTGTAAAAAAACACTTTTTAAACCTGTCCCAAATGGAACCCCATATATAGTGCACTACTTGTGACCAGGGCCCATAGGCTTCCATTTGGGACACAGTATTTGTCACTTTGTTTAGTCAGTCAGTCTGTGGCAGGTTAGCTTAGCATGTTATGATGATGATGATGACGATGTCACTTCATGGCACCGATTTGCTGCCTCGCATGTTATTTTTATCTTGGTTTAAAAGATGACTGAGTTATCGTAACTCTCTGACTGAGTTATCAGAACTCTCTGACTGAGTTATCGGTACTCTCTGACTGAGTTATCGGTACTCTCTGACTGAGTTATCGGTACTCTCTGACTGAGTTATCGGTACTCTCTGACTGAGTTATCGGTACTCTCTGACTGAGTTATCGGTACTCTCTGACTGAGTTATCGGTACTCTCTGACTGAGTTATCGGTACTCTCTGACTGAGTTATCGGTACTCTCTGACTGAGTTATCGGAACTCTCTGACTGAGTTATCGGAACTCTCTGACTGAGTTATCGGAACTCTCTGACTGAGTTATCGGAACTCTCTGACTGAGTTATCGGTACTCTCTGACTGAGTTATCGGTACTCGCTGACTGAGTTATCGGTACTCTCTGACTGAGTTATCGTAACTCTCTGACTGAATTTATCACTGAGTTATCGTAACTCTCTGACTGAGTTATCGTAACTCTCGGACTGAATTTATCACTGAGGTATCAGGACTCTCTGACTGAGTTATCAGAACTCTCTGACTGAATGTGGAACACTACCATTGCCCAGAGCATGCAGTTGGCTAGACGGTGACCGTGGTGAAATAACATAGAAGTTTATCCATTAAACATCTCTGAACTCTCTTGGATAAATTGAGCGTACATAGTTACAGACGTCTTTAAAAACATAGTCGGAGATGTCTGTATCAGGAAGTGACTAGCATTATAGTCAGTCAGGGAGGTCATTCCATTTCAATTCAGAAAATAAACCATAATTCCAATTGCACATTTTCCTCATTGGAAAAACATGGGAGAGAATAGTGTATTTCTGTTTTACTTTGTGAATGGACTGGAATTGAAAGAGCATTAGTAGTCAGTCAAATTACACATTAGGTTCTTATTTTCAACGTGATCAAACTACAGAATAATGATACCCACTGTAGTGTTCTGGCCAAACCAACTTTAAATCAAGTCAAATCACATTTTATTTGTCACATACACATGTATAGGAGATGTTATTGCGGTTGGAGTGAAATGCTTGTGCAACAGCGCAATAATAGCGAATGATACACACAATTTAAAAGTGAAAGAATGGAATTAAGGAATATAAAAGTATTAGGATGAGCAAGGTCAGAGTGGCATAGATTAAAATACAGTAGAATAGAATACAGTATATACATATGAGATGAGTAAAGCAGAAAATATGTAAACATTATAAAATATGTTAACAACATATAGACTAACCAACACATTCTAGGTATTTCTCTTCAAGTAATAACTTCTCTTGAATATGCATGTATACATCTAGTGTAAATGTGATGCTATACTATATTCTATGCAGCCGACAGTCAGATACCAGAGAATATTAATTAATGTATTTTATTTGACGAAATATCAAAATGTGAAAAGAATAAATAAATAATATGAAATGAATTGCTGACAAGAGACGATTCAATAGGAATCATGGTGGTCATCTAGTCTTGTACTGCTGGTCTAGGAATCATGGTGGTCATCTAGTCTTGTACTGCTGGTCTAGGAATCATGATGGTCATCTAGTCTTGTACTGCTGGTCTAGGAATCATGATGGTCATCTAGTCTTGTACTGCTGGTCTAGGAATCATGGTGGTTATCTAGTCTTGTACTGCTGGTCTAGGAATCATGATGGTCATCTAGTCTTGTACTGCTGGTCTAGGAATCATGATGGTCATCTAATCTTGTACTGCTGGTCTAGGAATCATGGTGGTCATCTAGTCTTGTACTGCTGGTCTAGGAATCATGGTGGTCATCTAGTCTTGTACTGCTGGTCTAGGAATCATGGTGGTCATCTAGTCTTGTACTGCTGGTCTAGGTCTAGGAATCATGATGGTCATCTAGTCTTGTACTGCTGGTCTAGGAATCATAGGAATCATGGTGGTCATCTAGTCTTGTACTGCTGGTCTAGGAATCATGGTGGAATCACTGCTGGTCTAGGAATCATGGTGGTCATCTAGTCTTGTACTGCTGGTCTAGGAATCATGGTGGTCATCTAGTCTTGTACTGCTGGTCTAGGAATCATGGTGGTCATCTAGTCTTGTACTGCTGGTCTAGGAATCATGGTGGTCATCTAGTCTTGTACTGCTGGTCTAGGAATCATGGTGGTCATCTAGTCTTGTACTGCTGGTCTAGGAATCATGGTGGTCATCTAGTCTTGTACTGCTGGTCTAGGAATCATGGTGGTCATCTAGTCTTGTACTGCTGGTCTAGGAATCATGGTGGTCATCTAGTCTTGTACTGCTGGTCTAGGAATCATGGTGGTCATCTAGTCTTGTACTGCTGGTCTAGGAATCATGGTGGTCATCTAGTCTTGTACTGCTGTACTGCTGTGTCTAGGAATCATGGTGGTCATCTAGTCTTGTACTGCTGGTCTAGGAATCATGGTGGTCATCTAGTCTTGTACTGCTGGTCTAGGAATCATGGTGGTCATCTAGTCTTGTACTGCTGGTCTAGGAATCATGGTGGTCATCTAGTCTTGTACTGCTGGTCTAGGAATCATGGTGGTCATCTAGTCTTGTACTGCTGGTCTAGGAATCATGGTGGTCATCTAGTCTTGTACTGCTGGTCTAGGAATCATGGTGGTCATCTAGTCTTGTACTGCTGGTCTAGGAATCATGGTGGTCATCTAGTCTTGTACTGCTGGTCTAGGAATCATGGTGGTCATCTAGTCTTGTAGGAATCTGGCATCTAGTCTTGTGGTCTAGGAATCATGATGGTCATCTAGTCTTGTACTGCTGGTCTAGGAATCATGGTGGTCATCTAGTCTTGTACTGCTGGTCTAGGAATCATGGTGGTCATCTAGTCTTGTACTGCTGGTCTAGGAATCATGGTGGTCATCTAGTCTTGTACTGCTGGTCTAGGAATCATGATGGTCATCTAGTCTTGTACTGCTGGTCTAGGAATCATGATGGTCATCTAGTCTTGTACTGCTGGTCTAGGAATCATGATGGTCATCTAGTCTTGTACTGCTGGTCTAGGAATCATGATGGTCATCTAGTCTTGTACTGCTGGTCTAGGAATCATGGTGGTCATCTAGTCTTGTACTGCTGGTCTCGTTATGACACGTCTTCATAATCAGAATGTCTATCAGTTTTCATTCATGTCAAGAAGCATCTGTTAGTAAAACATCATTTTTTTAAATACATAGATTAAATCTTTGTCCCAAATGTCACCCTATTCCCTATTAGTTCACTACCGTTGACCAGGCCCATAGGGCTTTTGTGAAAAGTAGTGCACTACATAGGGAATAGGGCTCTGGTCTATAGTAGTACCACTATATAGGGAATAGGGCTCTGGTCTATAGTAGTACCACTATATAGGGAATAGGGCTCTGGTCTATAGTAGTACCACTATATAGGGAATAGGGCTCTGGTCTATAGTAGTACCACTATATAGGGAATAGGGCTCTGATCTAAAGTTGTGCACTAGATAGGGAATAGGAAGACACATCCATATACTGGGTCACATTATTTAGGTTAGCTGCTGTTCACTCTCAGTGCCTCCCTCTACCACTCATTAAAATCCAATAACTCTACACCCATCTAACATAGAACGTTCCTACTAACCACCTCTACTCCCATCTACCATAGAACGTTCCTACTGGCCAACTAACCACCTCTACTCTCATCTACCATAGAACGTTCCTACTAACCACCTCTACTCCCATCTACCATAGAACGTTCCTACTGGCCAACTAACCACCTCTACTCCCATCTACCATAGAACGTTCCTACTGGCCAACTAACCACCTCTACTCTCATCTACCATAGAACGTTCCTACTAACCACCTCTACTCCCATCTACCATAGAACGTTCCTACTGGCCACCTCTACTCCCATCTACCATAGAACGTTCCTACTGGACCACCTCTACTCCCATCTACCATAGAACGTCCTACTGGCCAACTAACCACCTCTACTCCCATCTACCATAGAACGTTCCTACTGGCCAACTAACCACCTCTACTCCCATCTACCATAGAACGTTCCTACTGGCCAACTAACCACCTCTACTCCCATCTACCATAGAACGTTCCTACTGGCCAACTAACCACCTCTACTCCCATCTACCATAGAACGTTCCTACTGGCCAACTAACCACCTCTACTCCCATCTACCATAGAACGTTCCTACTGGCCAACTAACCACCTCTACTCCCATCTACCATAGAACGTTCCTACTGGCCAACTAACCACCTCTACTCCCATCTACCATAGAACGTTCCTACTGGCCAACTAACCACCTCTACTCCCATCTACCATAGAACTTCCTACCATAGAACGTTCCTACTGGCCAACTAACCACCTCTACTCCCATCTACCATAGAACGTTCCTACTCAACTAACCACCTCTACTCCCATCTACCATAGAACGTTTCCTAACTACTCCCATCTACCATAGAACGTTCCTACTGGTCAACTAACCACCTCATCTCCCATCTACCATAGAACGACCAACAGAATACTCCCAAACCCTACCAAACTAAACCACCTCTACTCCCATCTACCATAGAACTTTTAAAATCCCTGGCCAACAAATATGAACCTCTACTCCCATCTACCATAAAAGTATTTTTAGACACAGTTACTAACCACCTCTACTCTCATCTACCATAGAACGTTCCTACTAACCACCTCTACTCCCATCTACCATAGAATGTTCCTACTATCCACCTCTACTCCCATCTACCATAGAACGTACCCTACTGGCCAACCATCCTCTATATAGCTCCAGCTATCACCAGACAGACCTGGATCAAATACTTCTAAATACTTGAGCTGATTCTGTTTGCCTTATTCAATGGGACCAACAGAATAGTCCCAAAAGTGCAAACCCACCAAACTAAATCACGCGCACCTCAAAATACTTGGAAATACTTTTAAAATTATTTCCCAGTCTTTTCTCAAATATGAAGTATTTAAAAGTATTTTTAGACACAGTTATGTACTTTTTGCCCAGATCTTATCTGGCTCTTATCACGTTGTCCAGTGTTATCACAGTCCGTCACATTAAAGCCTGTTTACACCAAGCTGCCTCTTACTTCAACACAGTGCATGGCTTTCTACTTCATTAATATAGTCCCAACCAAAATGATTATTATGCCTTACTAGGTCGTAGCTAGGTCATTATTATTAGTAGTAGTAGATATCTGTTCTGCTGAGGTCTGCTTGTTCCATATTAACCCCTTCATGTATATCCTCTCTTCTCTATAAGCCACTTGCTTTAGGCAGTGGAACAGTGATGTGTGTAAACGTTGAGGCTCCCAGATCTGCCTCTAATGTAGTGATATTACTATAGCCTGGTCTCAGATCTGCCTCTAATGTAGTGATATTACTATAGCCTGGTCTCAGATCTGCCTCTAATGTAGTGATATTACTATAGCCTGGTCCCAGATCTGCCTCTAATGTAGTGATATTACTATAGCCTGGTCCCAGATCTGCCTCTAATGTAGTGATATTACTATAGCCTGGTCTCAGATCTGCCTCTAATGTAATGATATTACTATAGCCTGGTCTCAGATCTGCCTCTAATGTAGTGATATTACTATAGCCTGGTCTCAGATCTGCCTCTAATGTAGTGATATTACTATAGCCTGGTCTCAGATCTGCCTCTAATGTAGTGATATTACTATAGCCTGGTCTCAGATCTGCCTCTAATGTAGTGATATTACTATAGCCTGGTCTCAGATCTGCCTCTAATGTAGTGATATTACTATAGCCTGGTCTCAGGTCTGTTTTCGCCTAGTCCATTGTCAAGCCAAACCATGTTTTACATGACAGTTCCATATGGAGTTGGGAAGAGAGCACAAACAGACTGGGATCCAGGCTAATATTACTACCACCAGAAATAGAACTAAAATGACATTCCTGGTGGCACTAATGGTCACTACATATCCTGTATACGGGTGGGATGTTTACGTACAAAACCAATGCCAGGGTTGGGGTGAATTCCATTTCAATTCCAGTCAATTCTGGAAGTTCGAATTTCTCTTTTCAATGAAAACATTTTTTTGTGAATTGTTTACTTTTTACGAATTGAAATGGAATTTGACGCCGACCCTGGCGCGCGCATCCGAGAGGCAGGAAACTGACGGGGTTGGCTTACAATCGTAGGATTATAGGACAACGTGTAAACTATATTTAGTCTCTAAATGTTTATTGAAAAACCATAAATCAGTTTACATCATCGTTGTAACGTTGCCAGGTAACCAACCCATCTATAGTTCCACTGCTTCATCACTGATGTAGGACGGAGAGGTTCCTGCTAAGTCACGTTCCTAATATTTCAGCGTTAGCCTGGTTAAACCAGACTCGAGTGCTGCGCTCACCATTTGAAACAACAGTGAAATGTAGCCAAATCAGTTGTGATTCCAGGCTAATTCAGTGTGTTCTGTTGAACTCCTACCGTAGCTGTATCTGTGTGTGATGGTGGTATTGTAACCATGGAAATATAGCGCTTGAGGCCCCGTGTGTGTGTGCGTGCGTGTGTATAGAAGCAAAGGTAGGTAGCTGTTGAGTGTGTGAGTCCGTCTGACAGTACCAATGGCGTTATCTAACAGACGGTACTGTCAGCCTGTCAACACACAACTAGGGCACCATATTCCCTATCTAGTGCCCTACTGTTGACCAGGGCCCATAGGGATCTGGTGAAAAGTAGTGCACTATATAGGATACCATTTCGGACTAGCAGTCTATGGAAGTGTAGAGAAGTGATTGGTTTTTTGTCCTCGTTTGAAAATTGATTTCAGGCCTTCTCATATACCTCCATTGTTTTTTAGTTTTTTTAATGAACTGTTGTTTTTTCGGTTCATGATTGTTGTTGAACTATAATGAAATGCTGTCACTGTAACCGATTGTAATTCCATTGGAAAACATTGGAAAAGTCAAACGATGTCATTTCAATGCATTTGGAGGATGATGTGTGTGGGGGAGGATGATGTGTGAGGGGGAGGGGGAGGGGGAGGGTGTAGTCGATACGGACGGTTTTATGTTTTGTACAGATTGATCAATTGTATAATTGTGTTTTTTAGTTTAATCTTAAGTTATCAATTCATCTTAATAAAACGCACCGGTCATAAACATTTCAACTCTCTCAGTTGTTATTTACATACAAAGGCAGAATAACATTTAATTTGGTAACAAATTATCTGACAGTATTTTCTGTCAAGGAATACATGGCGAGCAGCACGGTTGGGGTCAATTACACTGAAATTACAATTCAATTTTCACATTTTTCCAATGTGAAATTGGAAAAATAGCAGAGAGCAGCAATGAACGGGGTTCACAGGATGACAGAAAGGACACCAGATCAGTTAGATAACAAAGCAAGCACTCTATCATGTGGGAGCTATCTTCCTTTATGTGTCATCAGTGAAAGCATTACCGTGGTTATCTCAATACCACAAGGATGATGCAAGTGAAGTTTAGTCTAGTAATGTAGGTTGGTTATTTTGAACGAAGCAGGTAATCATTCTTACAGCCATTCCTTCATGTATTGAGTGTTATATACGCCGACTGCGCAAAGCCACATAAAAAGGAAACAATATGTGATAATACAGAAATACTACAAGATTACAAAAAAATACAAGATATTTCATATTGTTTATCTTCATCATTTAAATTAACATTCATTTGCATGAAACAAAGTCCACCTGATCAATAGGTATTCCTCTAGATCCTATGGTGCCACTTGTGCCAATGACATCTATAGTGGTGCCAATGACATCTATAGTGGTGCCAATGACATCTATAGTGGTGCCAATGAGATCTATAGTGGTGCCAATGACATCATAGTGGTGCCAATGACATCTATAGTGGTGCCAATGACATCTATAGTGCCACCAACTGGTCTGCCATCTAAGGTTGCAGTGACTTTATATTCACACAGCTTCTAAGGACATATACATTAGGTTTACATACCAAATTTCATGGCCCCTTGTCCATTAGGTTCAATTCTTATAGCCCTGGTGTGATACACTATAGCCCTGGTGTGATACACCGTGTCTGTCCATCTAGTGGTATAGCGTGTCTGTCCATCTACTGGTATAGCATGTCTGTCCATCTAGTGGTATAGTGTGTCTGTCCATCTACTGGTATAGCGTGTCTGTCCATCTAGTGGTATAGTGTGTCTGTCCATCTAGTGGTGTCTGTCCATAGTGGTATAGTGTGTGTCTGTCCATCTAGTGGTATAGCGTGTCTGTCCATGTCTGTCCATCTAGTGGTATAGCGTGTCTGTCCATCTAGTGGTATAGCATGTCTGTCCATCTAGTGGTATAGTGTGTCTGTGTGTCTGTCCATCTAGTGGTATAGTGTGTCTGTCCATCTAGTGGTCCATCTAGTGGTAGTGTGTCTGTCCATCTACTGGTATAGTGTGTCTGTCCATCTAGTGGTATAGTGTGTCTGTCCATCTACTGGTATAGTGTGTCTGTCCATCTAGTGGTATAGTGTGTCTGTCCATCTACTGGTATAGCGTGTCTGTCCATCTAGTGGTATAGTGTGTCTGTCCATCTACTGGTATAGCATGTCTGTCCATCTAGTGGTATAGTGTGTCTGTCCATCTAGTGGTATAGTGTGTCTGTCCATCTAGTGGTATAGCGTGTCTGTCCATCTAGTGGTATGGTGTGTCTGTCCATCTACTGGTATAGTGTGTCTGTCCATCTAGTGGTATAGTGTGTCTGTCCATCTAGTGGTATAGCGTGTCTGTCCATCTACTGGTATAGTGTGTCTGTCCATCTAGTGGTAGTGTCTGTCCATCTAGTGGTATAGTGTCTGTCCATCTACTGGTATAGTGTGTCTGTCCATCTACTGGTATAGTGTGTCTGTCCATCTAGTGGTATAGTGTGTCCATCTAGTGGTATAGTGTGTCTGTCCATCTGTCCATCTAGTGGTATAGCGTGTCTGTCCATCTAGTGGTATAGTATAGTGTCTGTCCATCTACTGGTATATGTGTCTGTGGTGTCTGTCCATCTAGTGGTATAGTCTGTCCATCTACTGGTATAGCGTGTCTGTGTGTCTGTCCATCTACTGGTATGTGTCTGTCCATCTACTGGTCTGTCCATCTAGTGGTATAGTGTGTCTGTCCATCTAGTGGTATAGTGTGTCTGTCCATCTACTGGTATAGTGTGTGTCTGTCCATCTAGTGGTATAGTGTGTCTGTCCATCTAGTGGTATAGTGTGTCTGTCCATCTAGTGGTATAGTGTGTCTGTCCATCTAGTGGTATAGTGTGTCTGTCCATCTAGTGGTATAGTGTGTCTGTCCATCTAGTGGTATAGTGTGTCTGTCCATCTAGTGGTATAGCGTGTCTGTCCATCTGGTATAGCGTGTCTGTCCATCTAGTGGTATATAGTGTCTGTCCATCTAGTGGTATAGTGTGTCCATCTACTGGTATAGTGTGTCTGTCCATCTAGTGGTATAGCGTGTCTGTCCATCTAGTGGTATAGTGTGTCTGTCCATCTAGTGGTATAGCGTGTCTGTCCATCTAGTGGTATAGCGTGTCTGTCCATCTACTGGTATAGTGTGTCTGTCCATCTACTGGTATAGTGTGTCTGTCCATCTACTGGTATAGTGTGTCTGTCCATCTACTGGTATAGCGTGTCTGTCCATCTACTGGTATAGCGTGTCTGTCCATCTACTGGTATAGTGTGTCTGTCCATCTACTGGTATAGTGTGTCTGTCCATCTACTGGTATAGCGTGTCTGTCCATCTAGTGGTATAGTGTGTCTGTCCATCTAGTGGTATAGCGTGTCTGTCCATCTACTGGTATAGTGTGTCTGTCCATCTAGTGGTATAGTGTGTCTGTCCATCTAGTGGTATAGCGTGTCTGTCCATCTAGTGGTATAGCGTGTCTGTCCATCTACTGGTATAGTGTGTCTGTCCATCTACTGGTATAGTGTGTCTGTCCATCTAGTGGTATCTGTCCATCTACTGGTATAGTGTGTCTGTCCATCTGTGTCTGTCCATCTACTGGTATAGTGTCTGTCCATCTCTGTCCATCTACTGGTATAGTGTGTCTGTCCATCTACTGGTATAGTGTGTCTGTCCATCTAGTGGTATAGTGTGTCTGTCCATCTAGTGGTATAGTGTGTCTGTCCATACTGGTATAGTGGTGTCTGTCCATCTACTGGTATAGTGTGTCTGTCCATCTACTGGTATAGTGTGTCTGTCCATCTAGTGGTATACTGTGTGTCTGTCCATCTACTGGTATAGTCCATCTACTGGTGTCTGTCCATCTCTAGTGTCTGTCCATCTAGTGTGTCTGTCCATCTAGTGGTATAGTGTGTCTGTCCATCTACTGGTATAGTGTGTCTGTCCATCTACTGGTATAGTGTGTCTGTCCATCTACTGGTATAGTGTCTGTCCATAGTCTGGTATAGTGTGTCTGTCCATCTAGTGGTATAGCGTGTCTGTCCATCTACTGGTATAGTGTGTCTGTCCATCTCTGTCCATCTAGTGGTAGTGTGTCTGTCCATCTACTGGTATAGCGTGTCTGTCCATCATCTGTCCATCTGGTATAGTGTCTGTCCATCTACTGGTGTCTGTCCATCTACTGGTATAGTGTGTCTGTCCATCTACTGGTATAGTGTGTCTGTCCATCTACTGGTATAGCGTGTCTGTCTACTGGTATATCGTGTCTGTCCATCTACTGGTATAGTCTGTCCATCTACTGGTATAGTGTGTCTGTCCATCTACTGGTATAGTGTGTCTGTCCATCTACTGGTATAGTCTGTCCATCTACTGGTATAGTGTGTCTGTCCATCTGTGTGTCTGTCCATCTACTGGTATAGTCTGTCCATCTACTGTCCATCTACTGGTATACTGGTGTGTCTGTCCATCTACTGGTATAGTGTGTCTGTCCATCTGGTATAGTGTGGCTGTATCTACTGGTATAGTGTCTGTCCATCTACTGGTATAGTGTGTCTGTCCATCTACTGGTATAGTGTGTCTGTCCATCTACTGGTATGTGTCTGTCCATCTACTGGTATAGTGTGTCTGTCCATCTACTGGTATGTGTCTGTCCATCTAGTGGTATAGCGTGTCTGTCCATCTACTGGTATAGTGTGTCTGTCCATCTACTGGTATGTGTCTGTCCATCTAGTGGTATAGTGTGTCTGTCCATCTAGTGGTATAGTATGTGTCTGTCCATCTACTGGTATAGTGTGTCTGTCCATCTACTGGTATAGTGTGTCTGTCCATCTACTGGTGGTATCTAGTGTGTCTGTCCATCTAGTGGTATATCTACTGTGTCTGTCCATCTACTGGTATAGTGTGTCTGTCCATCTAGTGGTATAGTGTGTCTGTCCATCTAGTGGTATAGCGTGTCTGTCCATCTACTGGTATAGCGTGTCTGTCCATCTACTGGTATAGTCCATCTACTGGTATGTGTCTGTCCATCTACTGGTATAGTCTGTCTGTCTGTCCATCTACTGGTATAGTGTGTCTGTCCATCTACTGGTATAGTGTGTCTGTCCATCTACTGGTATAGTCTGTCCATCTACTGGTATAGTGTGGCTGTCCATCTACTGGTATAGTGTCTGTCCATCTATAGTGTGTCTGTCCATCTACTGGTATAGTCTGTCCATCTACTGGTATAGTGTCTGTCCATCTACTGGTATAGTCTGTCCATCTACTGGTATAGTGTGTCTGTCCATCTACTGGTATAGTCTGTCCATCTACTGGTATAGTGTGTCTGTCCATCTACTGGTCCATCTACTGGTATAGTCTGTCCATCTACTGGTATGTCCATCTACTGGTATAGTGTGTCTGTCCATCTACTGGTATAGTGTGTCTGTCCTGTCTGTCCATCTAGTGGTATAGTGTGTCTGTCCATCTACTGGTATAGTGTGTCTGTCCATCTACTGGTATAGTCTGTCCATCTACTGGTATAGTCTGTCCATCTACTGGTATGTCTGTCCATCTACTGGTATAGTGTGTCTGTCCATCTACTGGTATAGTGTGTCTGTCCATCTACTGTCTGTCCATCTACTGGTATAGGTGTCTGTCCATCTACTGGTATAGTGTGTCTGTCCATCTACCTGTCCATCTACTGGTATAGTGTGTCTGTCCATCTACTGGTATAGTGTGTCTGTCCATCTACTGGTATAGTGTGTCTGTCCATCTACTGGTATAGTGTGTCTGTCCATCTACTGTCCATCTGGTCCATCTACTGGTATAGTGTCTGTCCATCTACTGGTATAGTGTGTCTGTCCATCTACTGGTATATGTCCATCTACTGGTATAGTGTGTCTGTCCATCTACTGGTATAGTGTGTCTGTCCATCTACTGGTATACTGGTATAGTCTGTCCATCTACTGGTATAGTGTGTCTGTCCATCTACTGGTATAGTGTGTCTGTCCATCTACTGGTATAGTCTGTCCATCTACTGGTATAGTGTGTCTGTCCATCTATAGTGTGTCTGTCCATCTACTGGTATAGTGTGTCTGTCCATCTACTGGTATAGTCTGTCCATCTACTGGTATAGTGTGTCTGTCCATCTACTGGTATAGTGTCTGTCCATCTACTGGTATAGTCTGTCCATCTACTGGTATAGTCTGTCCATCTACTGGTATAGTCTGTCCATCTACTGGTATAGTGTTAGAATGCATCAGCTTTATTTTCTCCAAGTCTTCAGGGACCATTGTGATCCAAAGACCACATCTGAAGTGAATCTGGCTTTTAGATGTTGTAATATTATTTAAAGCGTTAGCGTTACAAAGTCAAAGAAGAAGTGACTTGTTAATGGCTTCCTTTATTTCTTAAAGATCTCAATGCCAAACTTAACATGGTTCATCACGGTAATGACCCTAAACATGCTTCCTGATTGATCAATAACTCAGCCATCTCTTAACCAATCCCTTAGTCAAACCAAGTTGATGTAATATACCATACATACACATTGTGTTTGGTCTTATGGTTAATGAGAAAACCTTTTTTTTCTTCGAAAGTTTTCCAAAATGGAGAAAAATCCTTATGGGTCCTTGAGGCAGATTTGTTTAGCAGGAGTAAAAACACCTACATACAAAGTTTCAAGTCTCTAGGTCAAACGGGGCGACGCATATCAGGGTTTAAGTGAGACTTCTTATAGCAGCGCCACCTACAGGCCAGTCTGTGCCATTCTTTCACCAAGTCACTCATGGGCTCTAGTGTCTGTGTGCCAAATTAGAACACAAATAGTTACCAATCTATTGAGTTATTTGACCATGTCAAGACACCAAAAGTTGTATACAGTAAAGAACAATACGTTTGACAGCCAACAATCTATTTTGGTTGACCCTGAAGGATTACAATTGATTATGGGATCTTCTAAAGATCCCCACCATTGATTATGGGATCTTCTAAAGATCCCCACCATTGATTATGGGATCTTCTAAAGATCCCCACCATTGATTATGGGATCTTCTAAAGATCCCCACCATTGATTATGGGATCTTCTAAAGATCCCCACCATTGATTATGGGAACTTCTAAAGATCCCCACCATTGATTATGGGAACTTCTAAAGATCCCCACCATTGATTATGGGATCTTCTAAAGATCCCCACCATTGATTATGGGATCTTCTAAAGATCCCCACCATTGATTATGGGATCTTCTTATGGTATGGTGTTAGTTTACGTGCCATTGTACTTATGCTCACTGTATAGCTGAATATTGAGGCCTCTGTCTGTGTCTAGATCTCTGCCAAAACCCGCAGCCCGGCGTCTGTGAGAGAAGGTGAGAAAAGGGGACTGAGGGTGACAGCGAGACACAGAGAAGACAGCGTCTGTTTTTCTCTGAAACAAGGGCAGATTTGTATACCGCTGAGACAGGTTCTCAGAAACTTTGTGTTTAGAATAACTTGGTCTTTTAGCTGCACATGCAGGGTTTTGGACATAGGAGGTCACATCATAAGGTGGAGGTCACACCATAGGGTGGAGGTCACACCATAAGGTGGAGGTCACATCATAAGGTGGAGGTCACACCATAGGGTGGAGGTCACACCATAGGGTGGAGGTCACACCATAAGGTGGAGGTCACATCATAAGGTGGAGGTCACACCATAAGGTGGTCACACCATAAGGTGGAGGTCTGACCGTAAGGTGGAGTTCACACCATAAGGTGGAGGTCACACCATAAGGTGGAGGTCTGACCATAAGGTGGAGGTCACACCATAAGGTGGAGGTCTGACCATAAGGTGGAGGTCACACCATAAGGTGGAGGTCACACCATAAGGTGGGTGGAGATCACACCATAAGGTGGAGGTCACACCATAAGGTGGAGGTCTGACCGTAAGGTGGAGTTCACACCATAAGGTGGAGGTCTGACCATAAGGTGGAGGTCACACCATAAGGTGGAGGTCTGACCATAAGGTGGAGGTCACACCATAAGGTGGAGGTCACACCATAAGGTGGAGATCACATCATAAGGTGGAGATCACACCATAAGGTGGAGGTCACACCATAAGGTGGAGGTCTGACCGTAAGGTGGAGTTCACACCATAAGGTGGAGGTCTGACCGTAAGGTGGAGTTCACACCATAAGGTGGTCTGACCATATGGTGGAGGTCACATCATAAGGTCGAGGTCACACCATAAGGTGGAGATCACACCATAAGGTGGAGGTCACACCATAAGGTGGAGGTCACATCATAAGGTGGAGGTCACACCATAAGGTGGAGGTCGCACCATAAGGTGGAGGTCACAACATAAGGTGGAGATCACACCATAAGGTGGAGGTCACATCATAAGGTGGAGGTCACATCGTAAGGTGGAGGTCATACCGTAAGGTAGAGGTCACAACATAAGGTGGAGGTCTGACCATAAGGTGGAGGTCACACTATAAGGTGGAGGTCACAACATAAGGTGGAGGTCACATCATAAGGTGGAGGTCACATCATAATGTGGAGGTCACACCATAAGGTGGAGGTCACCATAAGGTGGAGGTCACACCATAAGGTGGATGTCTGACCATAAGGTGGAGGTCTGACCATAAGATGGAGGTCACACCATAAGGGAGATCACACTATAAGGTGGAGGTCACACCATAAGGTGGAGGTCACACCATAAGCTGGAGGTCACATCATAAGGTGGAGGTCACACCATAAGGTGGTCACACCATAAGGTGGAGGTCTGACCATAAGGTGGAGTTCACACCATAAGGTGGTCTGACCATATGGTGGAGGTCACATCATAAGGTGGAGGTCACACCATAAGGTGGAGGTCACACCATAAGGTGGAGGACACACCATAAGGTGGAGATCACATCATAAGGTGGAGATCACACCATAAGGTGGAGGTCACATCATAAGGTGGAGGTCACATCATAAGGTGGAGGTCACATCATAAGGTGGAGGTCACACCATAAGGTGGAGGTCACACCATAAGGTGGAGGTCATACCATAAGGTGGAGGTCACATCATAAGGTGGAGGTCACATCATAAGGTGGAGGTCACATCATAAGGTGGAGATCTGACCATAAGGTGGAGGTCACACCATAAGGTGGAGGTCATACCATAAGGTGGAGATCACACCATAAGGTGGAGGTCATACCATAAGGTGGAGTCACACCATAAGGTGGAGGTCACACCATAAGGTGGAGGTCACATCATAAGGTGGAGGTCACACCATAAGGTGGAGGTCGTACCATAAGGTGGAGGTCACAACATAATGTGGAGGTCTGACCATAAGGTGGAGGTCACACCATAAGGTGGAGGTCACAACATATGGTGGAGGTCACATCATATGGTGGAGGTCACATCATAAGGTTGAGGTCACACCATAAGGTGGAGGTCACACCATAAGGTGGAGGTCACACCATAAGGTGGAGGTCACATCATAAGGTTGTATACCGCTGACATGTTCTCAGAAACCTTGTGTTTAGAATAACTTGGTCTTTTAGCTGCACATGCAGGGTTTTGGACATAGGAGGTCACATCATAAGGTGGAGGTCACACCATAGGGTGGAGGTCACACCATAAGGTGGAGGTCACATCATAAGGTGGAGGTCATACCGTAAGGTGGAGTTCTGACCATAAGGTGGAGCTCACACCATAAGGTGGAGGTCACACCATACGGTGGAGGTCACACCATAAGGTGGAGGTCATACCGTAAGGTGGAGGTCTGACCATAAGGTGGAGGTCTGACCATAAGGTGGAGGTCTGACCATAAGGTGGAGGTCTGACCATAAGGTGGAGGTCTGACCATAAGGTGGAGGTCTGACCATAAGGTGGAGGTCGGACCATAAGGTGGAGGTCTGACCATAAGGTGGAGGTCACACCATAAGGTTTGATCTTGGGTATATGAGATCCTGTCGTTCTTTTGTTTGGGGCAGAACTCAGGTGAGACATCAGTTCTATGTGTGATGTTTGATTTTGATTTCTGTCTACAGCTGTAATTTGATAAAAAATTGTTATTATTTATAAGTTCAGATTTTGAGTGTTCCTTATTTGTTAAGTAAAAAACAGAGCCCAGAAAAGTGGAACCAACAACCCTGGTGAGCAGTAAGTCACAGTAGAGACAACTCTTATCCAGAGCAACTAGGGTTATGTGCACTGCACAATATTGTTTTACCTAATCAGTTCGGGATTCGAACCAGCGACCTTCCGGTTACTGGTCCGCTAGGCTACATACCCCCCAGACAAGACAACACTCCCCCTAGCCCTGAGCTATGTCATCTTTATTGAAGTTTAAAACACTTTAAAATAGGAAAAAGTCAAAGCAGCGTTGGGTACTACTAGGTTACAACAGACTATGGCAATTCTAGATTATGTCCCAATTGGCACCCTAAACTTTTAGTAGTGAACCACTTTCGACCAGTGCTCTGGTGCACTATGAAGGGAGTAGGGTGCGAGTTGGGACGTACCTCTTATCCTTATGAGGAGAAATATCAACTAACAAACTAATAACAAAGCCATGAGGAGAGAAAAAAACTGTGAATACTGTCTTGTGTATGATTGTCCTGTTACTCATGTTGGGCCCAATTCAGACATGGATATGTTGTCTTATAAAGTCCATGTTAAGTGTTACTTACCTCAAGTCTGAATCGGGCCTGTTATAAACATGTCATTGTTATTGGCTGAATTGGTGAGATATCCATGTAGAGACAGAGATCAATGTAATAGTTCTGTCATTATCACATTGAATTGTGTCACAGGGTGTAAGTATACTCTATATAATCATTACAACGTTACTGTAACTTAAAATGGTGATGTGCATCGTTCACAAAATATTAACTGGTTTCTCTCCAATGGTGTCTGTCCATTTGGAAATGGGACTTCTGAATCTCCAGTGAACATTTTGGCAGCATAAATACTTCTTAAACAGTTAGTCTGTTTCCTTCGTGTCTCTGCATATTCTGGTAAAGCAGTTCAACTAGGATTCATTCCCATGGTCAAAACGGCCAGTGGGTAAATATGGGTAAAGTCTAAGAAATAACAGTTTGTTTGTACCAAATAGTTTAACAATGACATTCGGGGTATTCTCTGTATACTACTATACTTAGATTCATGCACATTTACCAGCATTACACAACATAATGTCACTAACAATACTGTAACGCCAATATTAAATTCCTTAACTTTATATTCAATACATACAAAAAGATCACTTTTCCCAAAGGAGAAAATATGGACCCGTTCAAGGTCATAAAAATATAAACATGAAATAAGCAAAGATGTGTCAAAATCAGTTGTAGAAGATAAGCGTTTTTTTTTTTAGAGATATATATATTTTTTTATACAGTATATAACCATGGGTCGTATTCATTAGTGCACACCGTTGAAAAACGTTTTGCAATGGAAAACGAAAAGGTAGTGCCTCCCTGTTTCAGTCCGTTGTCTTCTTTCAAAGACGTCGGTGCCTAATTAATACAATCCTGGTTTGTCTGGGAACTGTCATTGTCTCTTCTCCTTCATCTGCAGTTATATGAGTGTTAGCTGTGTTGCTGGCGATATCAATATACAATAGAACAGGGAATCCAAGCCCAGTCAGTCCCCATTCAGGTCCTGTAATGATGGTCTCTTATTACTTCTCCAGTCCACTGCCTGATAGAAAGGCAGATCTAATGCCCTTTTGATGATGCTCCAAGCTGGTCTCATCTGAGACAGTTGTTGGTTTCTCTTCCTCTAGAGGCAGCCTGATGGTTCCTGGTGGGTTTGTCCTCCTCTAGGGACAGCCTGGTTGGTTCCTGGTGGGTTTGTCCTCCTCTAGGGGCAGCCTGGTTGGTACCTTGTCGTTTGTCCTCCTCTAGGGGCAGCCTGGTTGGTTCCTGGTGGTTTTGTCCTCCTCTAGGGGCAGCCTGGTTGGTTCCTGGTGGTTTTGTCCTCCTCTAGGGGCAGCCTGTTTGGTTCCTGGTGGTTTTGTCCTCCTCTAGGGGCAGCCTGGTTGTTTCCTGGTGGTTTTGTCCTCCTCTAGGGGGCAGCCTGGTTGGTTCCTGGTGGTTTTGTCCTCCTCTAGGGGCAGCCTGGTTGGTTCCTGGTGGTTTTGTCCTCCTCTAGGGGCAGCCTGGTTGGTTCCTGGTGGGTTTGTCCTCCTCTAGGGACAGCCTGGTTGGTTCCTGGTGGTTTTGTCCTTCTCTCGGGGCAGCCTGGTTGCTTCCTGGTGGTTTTGTCCTCCTCTAGGGGCAGCCTGGTTGGTTCTCTGGTCACCCAATCCAGGCATGGAATAGAATCATTGAGCCAGGCATGACTATATATCGGTCCATGATATTTTGTGTTCATGACTCCACTGGTCTGTTTCATAGTGTGTGTGTGTGCGTGTGTCTGTCCTTCCTTCCTTCCCTAGGATGTGTGTGTGTCCTTCCTTCCTTTCCTAGGATGTATGTGTGTGTCCTTCCTTCCCTAGGATGTGTGTGTGTCCTTCCTTCCTTCCCTAGGATGTGTGTGTGTCCTTCCTTCCTTCCCTAGGATGTGTGTGTGTCCTTCCTTCCTTCCCTAGGATGTGTGTGTGTCCTTCCTTCCTTCCCTAGGATGTGTGTGTGTCCTTCCTTCCTTCCCTAGGATGTGTGTATGTGTCCTTCCTTCCTTCCCTAGGATGTGTGTGTGTCCTTCCTTCCTTTCCTAGGATGTGTGTGTGTGTCCTTCCTTCCTTCCCTAGGATGTGTGTGTGTGTCCTTCCTTCCTTTCCTAGGATGTGTGTGTGTGTCCTCCACCGAGCCAGAGTGTAAACAAAGAGGGTGCCACACATCTCCTGTAGTTATATGACTTCCCAGTATCTTCCTCAGACACTTCACATAGCTGTAATATATTACATGTTCAGTATGCTTTATCCAGTCTCACACAGTAGTGAGTCCACACAGCAGTGAGTCCACACAGTAGTGTGTCCACACAGTAGTGAGTCCACATGGTAGTGAGTCCACACAGCAGTGAGTCCACATGGTAGTGAGTCCACACAGTAGTGAGTCCACACGGTAGTGAGTAGTGAGTCCACAGTAGTGAGTCCACATGGTAGTGAGTCCACACAGTAGTGAGTCCACACGGTAGTGAGTCCACACGGTAGTGAGTCCACACAGTAGTGAGTCCACACAGTAGTGAGTCCACACAGTAGTGAGTCCCATGGTAGTGAGTCCACACGGCAGTGAGTCCACACGGTAGTGAGTCCACACAGTAGTGAGTCCACACAGTGAGTAGTGAGTCCACACGGCAGTGAGTCCACAGCAGTGAGTCCACACGGTAGTGAGTCCACACGGCAGTGAGTCCACACGGTAGTGAGTCCACACGGTAGTGAGTCCACACGGTAGTGAGTCCACACAGTAGTGAGTCCACACAGCAGTGAGTCCACACAGCAGTGAGTCCACAGTAGTGAGTCCACACGGTAGTGAGTCCACACGGCAGTGAGTCCACACGGCAGTGAGTCCACACGGCAGTGAGTCCACACGGTAGTGAGTAGTGAGTCCACACGGTAGTGAGTCCACACGGTAGTGAGTCCACACGGTAGTGAGTCCACACAGCAGTGAGTCCACACGGTAGTGAGTCCACACGGCAGTGAGTGCAGTGAGTCCACACGGCAGTGAGTCCACACGGCAGTGAGTCCACACGGCAGTGAGTCCACACGGTAGTGAGTCCACACGGCAGTGAGTCCACACGGTAGTGAGTCCACACGGTAGTGAGTCCACACGGCAGTGAGTCCACACAGTGAGTCCACACGGTAGTGAGTCCACACGGCAGTGAGTCCACACGGCAGTGAGTCCCACGGCAGTGAGCAGTGAGTCCACACGGCAGTGAGTCCACACGGCAGTGAGTCCACACGGCAGTGAGTCCCCACGGCAGTGAGTCCACACGGCAGTGAGTCCACACGGCAGTGAGTCCACACGGCAGTGAGTCCACACGGCAGTGAGTCCACAGTAGTGAGTCCACACGGCAGTGAGTCCACACGGCAGTGAGTCCACACGGCAGTGAGTCCACACGGTAGTGAGTCCACACGGCAGTGAGTCCACAGTGAGTCCACACAGTGAGTCCACACGGTAGTGAGTCCACACAGCAGTGAGTCCACACAGCAGTGAGTCCACACGGCAGTGAGTCCACACGGTAGTGAGTCCACACGGCAGTGAGTCCACACGGTAGTGAGTGCAGTGAGTCCACACAGTAGTGAGTCCACACGGCAGTGAGTCCACACGGTAGTGAGTCCACACGGTAGTGAGTCCACACGGCAGTGAGTCCACACGGTAGTGAGTCCACACGGCAGTGAGTCCACACGGCAGTGAGTCCACACGGCAGTGAGTCCACACGGTAGTGAGTCCACACGGTAGTGAGTCCACACGGCAGTGAGTCCACACGGTAGTGAGTCCACACGGTAGTGAGTCCACACGGCAGTGAGTCCACACGGTAGTGAGTCCACACGGCAGTGAGTCCACACGGCAGTGAGTCCACACGGCAGTGAGTCCACACGGCAGTGAGTCCACACGGCAGTGAGTCCACACGGTAGTGAGTCCCACGGCAGTGAGTCCACACGGCAGTGAGTCCACACGGTAGTGAGTCCACACGGTAGTGAGTCCACACGGTTAGTGAGTCCACACGGTTAGTGAGTCCACACGGTAGTGAGTGAGTGAGTCCACACGGCAGTGAGTCCACACGGCAGTGAGTCCACACGGCAGTGAGTGACACGGCAGTGAGTCCACACGGCAGTGAGTCCACACGGCAGTGAGTCCACACGGCAGTGAGTCCACGGCAGTGAGTCCACACGGCAGTGAGTCCACACGGCAGTGAGTCCACACGGCAGTGAGTCCACACGGCAGTGAGTCCACACGGCAGTGAGTCGGCAGTGAGTCCACACGGTAGTGAGGTCAGTGAGTCCACACGGTAGTGAGTCCACACGGTAGTGAGTCCACACGGCAGTGAGTCCACACGGTAGTGAGTCCACACGGCAGTGAGTCCACACGGCAGTGAGTCCACACGGTAGTGAGTCCACACGGTAGTGAGTCCAGTGAGTCCACACGCAGTGAGTCCACACGGTAGTGAGTCCACACGGTAGTGAGTCCACACAGTGAGTCCACACGGTAGTGAGTCCACACATTAGTGAGTCCACACGTTAGTGAGTCCACACGTTAGTGAGTCCACACGGTAGTGAGTCCACACGGTAGTGAGTCCACACAGCAGTGAGTCCACACAGCAGTGAGTCCACACAGAGCTTCTGTTGGTATATCATCTAGTATGTCCACCAACATTGATGTTGCACTGGTACTTTGTCTCTATAGCCACATTACAGTCTTTATCCGCAACCCCAGGTGGAGCAGACCGTGCCCCAACAGTAAGTCATAGGTCTAAGGTCGCGGCCCAGCTTTCGGGAGTGGTCTGTCTATAGCAGGGAGCTGGTAGGGCTGCCGGGCAAGGGTGGGCTGTGGCTCTGGTGGCTGTGGTCCTGGCTGTGTGTAGGGCTGTAGCTCTGGCTGTGTCTCAGGGGCAGCAGGTCGTAGTGGCTGGGGATGTGGCTGTTCCTGGGGAGGTCGTACGGGTTCTGAGGGTACGTGGGAACCACCACACCGTTACAGCCCTGGAGAACACTCACCTTGGGTTCTAAAGGGGGGATGGAGGGATAGAGATAGGGGGATGGAGGGATAGAGGGATGGAGGGATAGAGATAGGGGGATGGAGGGATAGAGATAGGGGGATGGAGGGATAGAGGGATGGAGGGATAGAGATAGGGGGATGGAGGGATAGAGATGGGGGGATAGAGATGGGGGATGGAGGGATAGAGGGATGGAGGGATAGAGATAGGGGGATGGAGGGATAGAGGGATGGAGGGATAGAGATAGGGGGATATAGGGATAGAGATAGGGGGATGGAGGGATAGAGATAGGGGGATGGAGGGATAGAGAAAGGGGGATGGTGGGATAGAGATAGGGGGATGGAGGGATAGAGGGATGGAGGGATAGAGATAGGGGGATGGAGGGATAGAGATAGGGGGATGGGGATGGAGGGGGATGGAGGGATAGAGATAGAGATAGGGGGATGGAGGGATAGAGATAGGGGGATGGAGGGATATAGGGATAGAGATAGGGGGATGGAGGGATAAAGATAGGGGGATGGAGGGATAGAGATAGGGGGATGGAGGGATAGAGATAGGGGGATGGAGGGATAGAGATAGGGGATGGAGGGATAGAGATAGGGGGATGGAGGGATAGAGATAGGGGGATGGAGGGATGGAGGGATAGAGATAGGGGGATGGAGGGAAAGAGATAGGGATAGGGGATGGAGGGATAGAGAGAGGGATGGAGGGGATAGAGGGGGATGGAGGGATAGAGATAGGGGGATGGGGGATAGAGATAGGGGGTGGAGGGATAGAGATAGGGGGATGGAGGGATAGAGATAGGGGATGGAGGGAAAGAGATAGGGATAGGGGGATGGAGGGATAGAGATAGGGGGATGGAGGGATGGAGAGATAGGGATAGGGGGATGGAGGGATAGAGATAGGGGGATATAGAGATAGGGGGGATGGAGGGATAGAGATGGGGGGATATAGAGATAGGGGGATGGAGGGATAGAGATAGGGGGATGGAGGGATAGAGATAGGGGGTGGAGGGATAGAGATAGGGGATGGAGGGATAGAGATAGGGGGATGGAGGGATAGAGATAGGGGGATGGAGGGATGGAGGGATAGAGATAGGGGGATGGAGGGAAAGAGATAGAGATAGGGGGATGGAGGGATAGAGATAGGGGGATATAGAGATAGGGGGATGGAGGGATAGAGATAGGGGGGTGGAGGGATAGAGATAGGGGGATGGAGGGATAGAGATAAGGGTATGGAGGGAGAAGAGAGAAAGAGAGGCTTGAACTTTTCTGACTAATCAAAGTGATCATTCAAACACTTCATACAAGTACCCTCCACAATAACCCCCTCAGACAGAGAGAGAGAGAGAACAGACAGACAACAGACAAAGACAACAGACAGAGACAACAGACTGAAACAACAGACAGAGACAACAGACTGAAACAACAGACAGAGACAACAGACTGAAACAACAGACAGAGACAACAGACTGAAACAACAGACATAGACAACAGACTGAAACAACAGACAGAGACAACAGACTGAAACAACAGACATAGACAACAGACAGAGACAACAGACATAGACAACAGACATAGACAACAGACTGAAACAACAGACTGAAACAACAGACATAGACAACAGACATAGACAACAGACTGAAACAACAGACTGAAACAACAGACATAGACAACAGGCTGAAACAACAGACTGAAACAACAGACATAGACAACAGACTGAAACAACAGACTGAAACAACAGACTGAAACAACAGACAGAGACAACAGACAGAAACAACAGACAGAGACAACAGACTGAAACAACAGACTGAAACAACAGACAGAGACAACAGACAAACAGACTGAAACAACAGACATAGACAACAGACTGAAACAACAGACACAGACAACAGACTGAAACAACAGACATAGACAACAGACTGAAACAACAGACAGAGACAACAGACTGAAACAACAGACACAGACAACAGACTGAAACAACAGACAGAGACAACAGACAGAAACAACAGACAGAGACAACAGACTGAAACAACAGACTGAAACAACAGACCGAAACAACAGACTGAAACAACAGACTGAAACAACAGACATAGACAACAGACATAGACAACAGACTGAAACAACAGACTGATAACCAGTCAGTTACACAGAAAAACTAATTCATCTTCCTCATGAGCTCATCTTCTCCAAAACTAAGGGGATGTCGATGACCCTACATCCCCGAAACTCACCCAGTAGGACATCTACATAACTATATATCTACATAACTATATATCTATAACTCACCCAGTAGGACATCTACATAACTATATATCTATAACTCACCCAGTAGGACATCTACATAACTATATATCTATAACTCACCCAGTAGGACATCTACATAACTATATATCTATAACTCACCCACATCATAGACGTTGCTGACGGTGTGTGTGGCGGTGGTGGTGACTATAGCAGAGGAGCAGTAGGACATCTACATTACTATATATCTATAACTCACCCAGTAGGACATCTACATAACTATATATCTATAACTCACCCAGTAGGACATCTACATTACTATATATCTATAACTCACCCAGTAGGACATCTACGTTACTATATATCTATAACTCACCCAGTAGGACATCTACATTACTATATATCTATAACTCACCCAGTAGGACATCTACATTACTATATATCTATAACTCACCCAGTAGGACATCTACGTTACTATATATCTATAACTCACCCAGTAGGACATCTACATTACTATATATCTATAACTCACCCAGTAGGACATCTACATTACTATATATCTATAACTCACCCAGTAGGACATCTACATTACTATATATCTATAACTCACCCAGTAGGACATCTACGTTACTATATATCTATAACTCACCCAGTAGGACATCTACATTACTATATATCTATAACTCACCCAGTAGGACATCTACATTACTATATATCTATAACTCACCCAGTAGGACATCTACATTACTATATATCTATAACTCACCCACATCATAGACATTCTTGCTGACGGTGTGTGTGGCGGTGGTGGTGACTATAGCAGAGGAGCAGTAGGACATGTCGTGGTGGACAGGACTCTTCATCTCTACATAGCTGCTCTCTGTGTGTTTACAGGCCACGGCCAGCGGGTCATTGATGGTGGCGTAGGGGTTCTCACTGTTCAGAGAGCAGGTGCTGGACAGGGAACCCTTCATGTAGTCTGACAAAGACAAATAACACACTGAGAAGCAGGAAGACGGGAACACTTTTTTACCAAGGTGAAGGTATCTGTTAGCGAATGATTCTGATATCAGCGATGACATTGTCGGCCTTTCAATGCATTCGTCATATCGACATCGGGAGACGAATACAACATGAGATTATAATTCTACCCCGGGAGGTAAGACAAGTGAAAACTCTTATCCACTGACAACCTGTAGATAAACAATTAAAAACAGAGTACAGGGTAAATCACACAGGACACACAACATTCACAGTATTAGTAACATATCACAGTATAAAGCATTTAAATCCAAAAGTAGTGAGTTTGTTTATGGGGTGTTGGGTTAGTTAGAGACTGGAGGACTGGAGGAGGAGGAGAGAGGAGTGTGTTAGGTAGAGACTGGAGGGAGGAGAGGAGTGTGTTAGGTAGAGACTGGAGGACTGTGTTAGGTAGAGACTGGAGGAGAGAGGAGAGAGGACTGTGTTGTTAGAGACTAGAGACTGGAGAGGAGGAGGAGGACTGTGTTAGGTAGAGACTGGAGGAGAGAGGACTCTGTTAGAGGTAGAGACTGGAGGAGGAGAGAGGACTGTGTTAGGTAGAGACTAGAGGACTGGAGGAGAGGAGGAGAGAGGAGTGTGTTAGACACTGGAGGAGAGACTGTGTTAGGTAGAGACTGGAGGAGAGGAGGAGAGAGGAGTGTGTTAGGTAGAGACTGGAGGAGAGGAGGAGAGAGGACTGTGTTAGGTAGAGACTGGAGGGAGGAGGAGAGAGGACTGTGTTAGGTAGAGACTGGAGGAGAGGAGGAGAGAGGAGTGTGTTAGGTAGAGACTGGAGTAGAGACTGGAGGAGAGAGGAGAGAGGACTGTGTTATGTAGAGACTGGTAGGACTGGAGGAGGAGAGAGGAGTGTGTTGGAGGAGAGGAGGAGAGAGGAGTGTGTTAGGTAGAGACTGGAGGAGAGGAGAGAGAGGAGTGGAGGTAGAGACTGGAGAGAGAGGAGAGAGGACTGTGTTAGGTAGAGACTGGAGAGAGAGGAGTGTGTTAGGTAGAGACTAGAGACTGGACTGGAGGAGAGGAGGAGAGAGGACTGTGTTAGGTAGAGACTGGAGGAGAGGAGGAGAGAGGACTGTGTTAGGTAGAGACCGGAGAGGAGTGTGTGAGACCATCAGGAGCAAGGAACACACACAGAGGAGGAGATCACAGGCGTGCCCTGTGGAGAGAGAGACACAGAGGTCAAAACACACACATCAGTTCATACACATCAGTTTATACACAAACCAGAGTATGTGAGCGGTGTTGAGTGGTCTGAAATCCCGCTCATTGCTTTCAGAGCGGTGTTGAGTGGTCTGAAATCCCGCTCATTGCTTTGCTTTCAGAGATTGTCAGAGCGGTGTTGAGTGGTCTGAAATCCCGCTCATTGCTTTCAGAACAGAGCGGTGTTGAGTGGTCTGAAATCCCGCTCATTGCTTACAGAGCGGTGTTGAGTGGTCTGAAATCCCGCTCATTGCTTTCAGAGCGGTGTTGAGTGGTCTGAAATCCCCCGCTCATTGCTTTCAGAGCGGTGTTGAGTGGTCTGAAATCCCGCTCATTGCTTTCAGAGCGGTGTTGAGTGGTCTGAAATCCCGCTCATTGCGGTGCAATGCTCCGGTGCTCCACGTTCTTTCCAACCGCTCTGCTAAAAACCTCGCTCACAGGAAGAAGAAAACAACTAGTCGCTCCAAATTCCCACCATTTAACCAAAACCCATTGATTGTTGTGACTACCGGGACCTACCATTTAACCAACACCCATTGATTGTTGTGACTACCGGGACCTACCATTTAACCAAAACCCATTGATTGTTGTGACTTCCCTACCATTTAACCAACACCCATTGATTGTTGTGACTACCGGGACCTACCATTTAACCAACACCCATTGATTGTTGTGACTACCGGGACCTAACATTTAACCAACACCCATCTATTGTTGTGACTACCGGGACCTAACATTTAACCATCACCCATCTATTGTTGTGACTACCGGGACCTAACATTTAACCATCACCCATCTATTGTTGTGACTACCGGGACCTACCATTTACCCAAAACCCATTGATTGACCTACCATTTTCACCCATCTATTGTTGTGACTACCGGGACCTACCATTTACCCAAAACCCATTGATTGTTGTGACTGCTGGGACCTACCATTTAACCAACACCCATTGATTGTTGTGACTGCCGGGACCTACCATTTACCCAACACCCATTGATTGTTGTGACTGCCGGGACCTACCATTTACCCAAAACCCATTGATTGTTGTGACTGCCGGGACCTACCATTTAACCAAAACCCATTGATTGTTGTGACTGCCGGGACCTACCATTTAACCAAAACCCATTGATTGTTGTGACTGCCGGGACCTACCATTTAACCATCACCCATCTATTGTTGTGACTGACCTACCATTTAACCAACACCCTTCCGGGACCTACCATTTACCCAAAACCCATTGATTGTTGTGACTTCCTGGACCTACCATTTAACCAACACCCATCTATTGTTGTGACTTCCTGGACATACCATTTAACCAACACCCATCTATTGTTGTGACTTCCTGGACCTACCATTTAACCAACACCCATATATTGTTGTGACTACCGGGACCTACCATTGAACCAACACCCATCTATTGTTGTGACTTCCTGGACATACCATTTAACCAACACCCATCTATTGTTGTGACTACCTGGACATACCATTTAACCAACACCCATCTATTGTTGTGACTACCTGGACATACCATTTAACCAACACCCATATATTGTTGTCACTACCGGGACCTACCATTTAACCAACACCCATCTATTGTTGCGACTTCCTGGACATACCATTTAACCAACACCCATCTATTGTTGTGACTACCTGGACATACCATTTAACCAACACCCATCTATTGTTGTGACTGCCGGGACCTACCATTTAACCAACACCCATCTATTGTTGTGACTGCCGGGACCTACCATAAGCTTTTGAAGTATTGAAACCAAACCATATGATTTGAATGAAAAGTATAATTTTTATATTTGTATATATATATATATATATATATATATACAGTATATATATTTTTTATGGGGTAGATCAGCTTTAATATTTCAGATAGATTGTGGCTTCTATCAGTGCTGCATCATTTCCAATCCCCCATATGTATTTTTGCATATATATATATATATATATATATATATATATATATATATATATATATATATATATATCAAAACAAATTTTATTGGTCACATACACATGGTTAGCAGATGTTAATGTGAGTGAGAATGAGTGGGTGAATGAGAATATGTACATATCAGTATATGGATGAGCGATGGCCGAGTGGCATAGGCAAGGTGCAGTAGATGGTATAAAATACAGTATATACTGTACATGTGATGTGAGTAATGTAAGATATGTAAACATTATTTAAAGTGGCATTGTTTAAAGTGACTGGTGATCCATTTATTAAAGTGGCCAGTGATCTCAATCTACAGTGGCTTGCGAAAGTATCCACCCCCTTGGTGTTTTTCCTATTTTGTTGCCTTACAACCTGGAATTAAAATAGATTTTTTGGGGGGTTCGTATAATTTGATTTACACAACATGTCTACCACTTTGAAGATGCAAAATATGTTTTATTGTCAAACAAACAAGAAATAAGACAAAAAAACTGAAAAATTGAGCGTGCATAACTATTCACCCCCCCAAAGTCAATACTTTGTAGAGCCACCTTTTGCAGAAATTACACCTGCAAGTCTCTCTCTCTATAAGCTTCGCACATCTAGCCACTGGGATTTTTGCCCATTCTTCAAGGCAAAACTGCTCCAGCTCCTTCAAGTTGGATGGGTTCCGCTGGTGCACAGCAATCTTTAAGTCATACAACAGATTCTCAATTGGATTGAGGTCTGGGCTTTGACTAGGCCATTCCAAGACATTTAAATGTTTCCCCTTAAACCACTCGAGTGTTGCTTTAGCAATATGCTTAGGGTCATTGTCCTGCTGGAAGGTGAACCTCCGTCCCAGACTTAAATCTCTGGAAGACTGAAACAGGTTTCCGTCAAGAATTTCCCTGTATTTAGCACCATCAGTCAGTCCAGTTTCCCAGTCCCTGCCAATGAAAAACATCCACACAGCATGATGCTGCCACCACCATGCTTCACTGTGGGGATAGTGTTCTTGGGGTGATGAGAGGTGTTGGGTTTGCGCCAAACATAGCGTTTTCCTTGATGGCCAAAAAGCTCAATTCTAGTCTCATCTGACCAGATTACCTTCTTCCATATGTTTGGGGAGTCTCCTACATGATTTTGGCGAACACCAAACGTGTTTGCTTATTTTTTTCTTTAAGCAATGGCTTTTTTCTGGCCACCCTTCCGTAAAGCCCAGCTCTGTGGGGTGTATGGCTTAAAGTGGTCCTATGGACAGATACTTCAATCTCCTCTGTGGAGCTTTGCAGCTCCTCCAGGGTTATCTTTGGTCTCTTTGTTGCCTCTTTGATTAATGCCCTCCTTGCCTGGTCCGTGAGTTTTGGTGGGCGGCCCTCTCTTGGCAGGTATGTTGTGGTGCCATATTCTTTCCATTTTTTTATAATGTATTAAATGGTGCTCCATTGGATGTTCAAAGTTTCTGATATTTTTTATAACCCAACCCTAATCTGTACCTCTCCACAACTTTGTCCCTGACCTGTTTGGAGAGCTCCTTGGTCTTCATGGTGCCCCTTGCTTAGTGGTGTTGCAAGAGTGTGCAAAACTGTCATCAAGGCAAAGGGTGGCTACTTTGAAGAATCTCAAATATAAAATATATTTCGATTTTTTAAACAATTAGTTGGTTATTGAATGAGTAGGTGTGTCCAAACTTTTGACTGGTACTGTAGTTATCTACCCACCTCATTCCTGTCTGTTATCATGTGCACACAGTACACCATCATGCTTTCAGGATAGGTGTCTTTTCAGATTCCACCGTCATAGTGGACACTACATCACCACACTACATCACCACACTCCCTCTCTTCATTAGTTGTGGACACTACATCACCACACTCCCTCTCTTCTTTAGTTGTAGACACTACATCACCACACTACATCACTACACTCCCTCTCTTCTTTAGTAGTGGACACTACATCACCACACTCCCCTCTCTTTAGTAGTGGACACTACATCACTACACTCCCTCTCTTCTTTAGTTGTGGACACTACATCACCACACTCCCTCTCTTCTTTAGTTGTGGACACTACATCACCACACTCCCTCTCTTCATTAGTTGTGGACACTACATCACCACACTCCCTCTCTTCATTAGTTGTGGACACTACATCACCACACTCCCTCTCTTCTTTAGTAGTGGACACTACATCACCACACTCCCTCTCTTCTTTAGTAGTGGACACTACATCACCACACTCCCTCTCTTTAGTAGTGGACACTACATCACCACACTCCCTCTCTTCTTTAGTAGTGGACACTACATCACCACACTCCCTCTCTTCTTTAGTTGTGGACACTACATCACCACACTCCCTCTCTTCTTTAGTAGTGGACACTACATCACCACACTCCCTCTCTTCATTAGTTGTGGACACTACATCACCACACTCCCTCTCTTCTTTAGTAGTGGACACTACATCACCACACTCCCTCTCTTCTTTAGTTGTGGACACTACATCACCACACTCCCTCTCTTCTTTAGTTGTGGACACTACATCACCACACTCCCTCTCTTCATTAGTTGTGGACACTACATCACCACACTCCCTCTCTTCATTAGTTGTGGACACTACATCACCACACTCCCTCTCTTCATTAGTTGTGGACACTACATCACCACACTACATCACCACACTCCCTCTCTTCTTTAGTAGTGGACACTACATCACCACACTCCTCTCTTCTTTAGTTGTGGACACTACATCACCACACTCCCTCTCTTCTTTAGTTGTGGACACTACATCACCACACTTCCTCTCTTCATTAGTTGTGGACACTACATCACCACTACATCACCACACTCCTCTCTTCTTTAGTAGTGGACACTACATCACCACACTCCCTCTCTTCTTTAGTTGTGGACACTACATCACCACACTCCCTCTCTTCTTTAGTAGAGGACACTACATCACCACACTCCCTCTCTTCTTTAGTTGTGGACACTACATCACCACACTCCCTCTCTTCTTTAGTTGTGGACACTACATCACCACACTACATCACCACACTCCCTCTCTTGCTCTTGGTCCAGCTCATCTTTATAAGTCACCTTGATTTAACACCTGTGTGTTTTATCTGTTTCTTTATGAAAATATTTAGTGAACTCCATGACAGTAGCTAAAGCAAGGGGCTATAGCAGCACACAAGTAGACATCAAATGCTTTCTGGGCCGGGCACACCCTGAGCTCATGAAGTGAGCGCTGCTGGAGAGGTACTGGAGCGAAACTGGAGCGGGCGAGAAGGTCCGGAAACTCGCTCCACACTCCAGTCAAATTGGGCTCCACTACTCGCTCCGCACTCCAGTCAAATTGGGCTCCACTACTCGCTCCGCGCTCCAGTCAAATTGGGCACCCTCCACTCCTCGCTCCGCTCACATACTCTGACACAAACACACACACAGCACAGATGTAGTCACACATGCAGTCACACACTACAGTGCAGGAAAGTCTTTGGGTAACACAGACCAACCACTCTGTTATATGAGATGGTCTTCTTCATAAGGACATAGTGGAGTCTCATACTCTACCTCTGTAGTACTGTTCATGGTAGGAGGTAGGAGTACACACCTACAGAGATGTTAAAGGGACAGATTAAGAGTCTGTCTACACGGTACACACCTACAGAGATGTTAAAGGGACAGATTAAGAGTCTGTCTACACAGTAAACACCTACAGAGATGTTAAAGGGACAGATTAAGAGTCTGTCTACACGGTACACACCTACAGAGATGTTAAAGGGACAGATTAAGAGTCTGTCTACACGGTACACACCTACAGAGATGTTAAAGGGACAGATTAAGAGTCTGTCTACACAGTAAACACCTACAGAGATGTTAAAGGGACAGATTAAGAGTCTGTCTACACGGTACACACCTACAGAGATGTTAAAGGGACAGATTAAGAGTCTGTCTACACGGTACACACCTACAGAGATGTTAAAGGGACAGATTAAGAGTCTGTCTACACGGTACACACCTACAGAGATGTTAAAGGGACAGATTAAGAGTCTGTCTACACAGTAAACACCTACAGAGATGTTAAAGGGACAGATTAAGAGTCTGTCTACACGGTACACACCTACAGAGATGTTAAAGGGACAGATTAAGAGTCTGTCTACACGGTACACACCTACAGAGATGTTAAAGGGACAGATTAAGAGTCTGTCTACACAGTAAACACCTACAGAGATGTTAAAGGGACAGATTAAGAGTCTGTCTACACGGTACACACCTACAGAGATGTTAAAGGGACAGATTAAGAGTCTGTCTACACGGTACACACCTACAGAGATGTTAAAGGGACAGATTAAGAGTCTGTCTACACGGTACACACCTACAGAGATGTTAAAGGGACAGATTAAGAGTCTGTCTACACGGTACACACCTACAGAGATGTTAAAGGGACAGATTAAGAGTCTGTCTACACGGTACACACCTACAGAGATGTTAAAGGGACAGATTAAGAGTCTGTCTACACGGTACACACCTACAGAGATGTTAAAGGGACAGATTAAGAGTCTGTCTACACAGTAAACACCTACAGAGATGTTAAAGGGACAGATTAAGAGTCTGTCTACACGGTACACACCTACAGAGATGTTAAAGGGACAGATTAAGAGTCTGTCTACACGGTACACACCTACAGAGATGTTAAAGGGACAGATTAATTATGTTTAACTATATGGCCATCTATACAGCAGGTGTTCCTAATGTTTTGAACAGTCAGTGTATCTATACAGCAGGTGTTCCTAATGTTTTGAACAGTCAGTGTATCTATACAGCAGGTGTTCCTAATGTTTTGAACAGTCAGTGTATCTATACAGCAGGTGTTCCTAATGTTTTGAACAGTCAGTGTATCTATACAGCAGGTGTTCCTAATGTTTTGAACAGTCAGTGTATATATATACAGCAGGTGTTCCTAATGTTTTGAACAGTCAGTGTATCTATACAGCAGGTGTTCCTAATGTTTTGAACAGTCAGTGTATATGGCCATCTATACAGCAGGTGTGCCTCCGATTTTTTTTTAGTTGATGTCACTCTCTTTTCAATGGGTTTTCATTGGGAATCCAGATTTCTAAGGGACCTTCTTGCAGTTCCTATCGCTTCCACTGGATGTCACCAGTTTTTAGAAATTGGTTGAGGTTTTTCCTTTGTGTAGTGAAGAAGTACGCCCATCTTGAACGTGGGTAACTTTAAGTGTACTGTTAGATAGAGGCGCGTGACCAGAAAGCTACAGTTTGTTTTCCTCCTGTATTGAACACAGATCATCCCGTCTTCAATTTTATCGATTATTTACGTTAAAAAAATACCTAAAGTTGTATTACAAAAGAAGTTTGAAATGTTTTGGCAAAGTTTACATGTAACTTTTGAGATATTTGTAGTCACGTTGCGCAAGTTGGAACCGGTGTTTTTCTGGATCAAACGAGCCAAATAAATTGACATTTTGGATATATATCGATGGAATTAATCGAACAAAAGGACCATTTGTGATGTTTATGGGACATATTGGAGTGCCAACAAAAGAAGCTAATCAAAGGTAAGGCATGAATTATATTTTTATATATCCTGCGTTTTGTGTCGCGCCTGCAGGGTTGAAATATGCTTTTCTCTCTTTGTTTACTATGGTGCTATCCTCAGATAATGGCATCGTTTTCTTTCGCAACAAAGCCTTTTTGAACTCTGACATGTTGGCTGGATTCACAACAAGTGTAGCTTTAATTTGATATCTTGCATGTGTTGATTTTTATAGTAATTTATTTGAATTTGGCGCTCTGCATTTTCTCTGGCTTTTGGCCAGGTGGGAAGCTACCGTCCCACATATCCCAGAGAGGTTAAACAATCCCAAATCAACTTGTATTTACAATGGGTTTTATAAGGGAGTCATCAGACATACCCAGTTCATCGAGGTTATAGTAGGCTGTCCACTCTGGAGCACTATTCCTGTTTAACCTCTTGTCCTTCACCTGGGAACGAAACACACACAGACTGAGGGCCCCAGCAAGAGCAGCTGCTACACACAGACAGACTGAGGGCCCCAGCAAGAGTAGCTGCTACACACAGACAGACTGAGGACCCCAGCAAGAGTAGCTGCTACACACAGACAGACTGAGGGCCCCAGCAAAAGTAGCTGCTACACACAGACAGACTGAGGACCCCAGCAAGAGTAGCTGCTACACACAGACAGACTGAGGGCCCCAGCAAGAGAAGCTGCTACACACAGACAGACTGAGGGCCCCAGCAAGAGTAGCTGCTACACGTGGAACAGCTATTGAGGACCCCAGGAAGAGTAGCTGCTACACGTGGAACAGCTATTGAGGACCCCAGGAAGAGTAGCTGCTACACGTGGGACAGCTAATGAGGACCACAGGAAGAGTAGCTGCTACACGTGGAACAGCTGATGAGGACCCCAGGAAGAAAATCTGCTACACGTGGAACAGCTAATGAGGACCCCAGGAAGAGTAGCTGCTACACGTGGAACAGCTGATGAGGACCCCAGGAAGAAAATCTGCTACACGTGGAACAGCTATTGAGGACCACAGGAAGAGTAGCTGCTGCACGTGGAACAGCTAATGAGGACCCCAGGAAGAGTAGCTGCTGCACGTGGAACAGCTAATGAGGACCCCAGGAAGAGTAGCTGCTGCACGTGGAACAGCTGATGAGGACCCCAGGAAGAGTAGCTGCTGGAACAGCACGTGGAACAGCTAATGAGGACCCCAGGAAGAGTAGCTGCTACACGTGGAACAGCTAATGAGGACCCCAGGAAGAGTAGCTGCTACACGTGGAACAGCTAATGAGGACCACAGGAAGAGTAGCTGCTACACGTGGAACAGCTAATGAGGACCCCAGGAAGAGTAGCTGCTACACGTGGAACAGCTAATGAGGACCCCAGGAAGAGTAGCTGCTACACGTGGAACAGAATGAGGACCCCAGGAAAAGTAGCTGCTACACGTGGAACAGCTAATGAGGACCCCAGGAAGAGTAGCTGCTACACGTGGAACAGCTAATGAGGACCCCAGGAAGAGAAGCTGCTACGTGGAACAGACAATGAGGACCCCAGGAAGAGTAGCTGCTACACGTGGAACAGCTAATGAGGACCCCAGGAAGAGTAGCTGCTACACGTGGAACAGCTAATGAGGACCCCAGGAAGAGTAGCTGCTACACGTGGAACAGCTAATGAGGACCACAGGAAGAGTAGCTGCTGCACGTGGAACAGCTAATGAGGACCACAGGAAGAGTAGCTGCTACACGTGGAACAGCTAATGAGGACCCCAGGAAGAGTAGCTGCTACACGTGGAACAGCTAATGAGGACCCCAGGAAGAGTAGCTGCTACACGTGGAACAGCTAATGAGGACCCCAGGAAGAGTAGCTGCTACACGTGGAACAGCTAATGAGGACCCCAGGAAGAGTAGCTGCTACACGTGGAACAGCTAATGAGGACCACAGGAAGAGTAGCTGCTACACGTGGAACAGCTAATGAGGACCACAGGAAGAGTAGCTGCTACACGTGGAACAGCTAATGAGGACCCCAGGAAGAGTAGCTGCTGCACGTGGAACAGCTAATGAGGACCCCAGGAAGAGTAGCTGCTACATGTGGAACAGCTAATGAGGACCCCAGGAAGAGTAGCTGCTGCACGTGGAACAGCTAATGAGGACCACAGGAAGAGTAGCTGCTACACGTGGAACAGCTAATGAGGACCACAGGAAGAGTAGCTGCTACACGTGGAACAGCTAATGAGGACCCCAGGAAGAGTAGCTGCTACATGTGGAACAGCTAATGAGGACCACAGGAAGAGTAGCTGCTACATGTGGAACAGCTAATGAGGACCACAGGAAGAGTAGCTGCTACACGTGGAACAGCTAATGAGGACCCCAGGAAGAGTAGCTGCTACATGTGGAACAGCTAATGAGGACCCCAGGAAGAGTAGCTGCTACATGTGGAACAGCTAATGAGGACCCCAGGAAGAGTAGCTGCTACATGTGGAACAGCTAATGAGGACCCCAGGAAGAGTAGCTGCTACATGTGGAACAGCTAATGAGGACCACAGGAAGAGTAGCTGCTACATGTGGAACAGCTAATGAGGACCCCAGGAAGAGTAGCTGCTACATGTGGAACAACACACCAAAGAACTGACAAATGAAAGACACATGTTTCTTGGAGAATGCCAATGCACAGGTAACTGCCAGAATAATGGAAACACTTGAGTAAATGAGGGATACAAATTATACTGAAAGCAGGTGCTTCCACACAGGTGTGGTTCCTGAGTTAATTAAGCAATTAACATAGTAATGGTAGCTTTTATGCTTTCCCATACAATGACAATGCCCCATACACATGTCAGGAGTGGTCACTGAATGGTTGGATGAGCATGAAAAACGAAATAAACCATGTGACCTGGCCGTTTCAGTCACCAGATCTCAACCCAACTGAACACTTCTGGGAGATTATGGAGCGGCACCTGAGACCAGCGTTTTCCAACCACCAACAAAAACACCAAACGATTGAATTTCTGGTGGAAGAACGATGTCACATCCCTCCAATAGAATGATGTCACATCCCTCCAATAGAACGATGTCACATCCCTCCAATAGAATGATATCACATCCCTCCAATAGAACGATGTCACATCCCTCCAATAGAACGATGTCACATCCCTCCAATAGAATGATATCACATCCCTCCAATAGAATGATGTCACATCCCTCCAATAGAACGATGTCACAACCCTCCATTAGAATGATGTCACATCCCTCCAATAGAATGATGTCACATCCCTCCAATAGAATGATATCACATCCCTCCAATAGAATGATGTCACATCCCTCCAATAGAATGATGTCACATCCCTCCAATAGAATGATGTCACATCCCTCCAATAGAACGATGTCACATCCCTCCAATAGAATGATGTCACATCCCTCCAATAGAATGATATCACATCCCTCCAATAGAATGATGTCACATCCCTCCAATAGAACGATGTCACATCCCTCCAATAGAACGATGTCACATCCCTCCAATAGAATGATGTCACATCCCTCCAATAGAACGATGTCACATCCCTCCAATAGAACGATGTCACATCCCTCCAATAGAATGATGTCACATCCCTCCAATAGAGTTCCAGACACCTGTAGAATCTATGATGAGGTGCATTGAAGCTGTTCTGTCTGCTCGTTGTGAAAACTATGAAGACATTTTTATGTTTTTTGTTTTCTTTATCTTGGCAGTTGACAGTATGTACTCTTAACATAAATAAAGTTATTAAGGTTCGTTGCCACCCACCTTGGCCCTTCTGGTCTTCTTGTCAGGCTTGGCGTAGTGGCCAGCGTAGGTACATGCTCCCAGAGTGTGGTAGGAGGGGTTAGTGAAACAATGACTGACGTTGCTGATGGTAGGAGAGGAGTCTAGAGAGGAGAACAAAGCCTGTACACTGATGCCCTGCTCACCACGGAAACATCAGCTTGTAGCATAGGACTCTACACACACACAGCCACACTCACAGTCACATGGGCGAGCACGCAAGCAAACGCAAAAACACACAGCTCCATCGGGACATTTTCAATACAAGGCTGTTAAAAACAGAGGTTTCATCAGAAAGCTGAGTTTGCTGAGAACACAAACAGCAAGAGAGAGGAGGATCTAGCTGGAAAGAGAGTTCAGTCAGATCACCCCTGAATTTAGTTAGATCACCCCCAATTTCAGTCAGATCACCCCCGAGGGCTGTGGAGAGGGACCACACTGTAAAGAGACAGTCCTGTGGAGAGAGTCCACACTGTAAAGAGACAGTCCTGTGGAGAGAGTCCACACTGTAAAGAGACAGTCCTGTGGAGAGAGTCCACACTGTAAAGAGACAGTCCTGTGGAGAGAGTCCACACTGTAAAGAGACAGTCCTGTGACTTAGTTAACATGACTAAGTGGTAGAGTCTGGAGCGTCTCACCAGAGAGGGAGTAACCCTGACTGACTTAGTTAACATGACTAAGTGGTAGAGTCTGGAGCGTCTCACCAGAGAGGGAGTAACCCTGACTGACTTATTTAACATGACTAAGTGGTAGAGTCTGGAGCGTCTCACCAGAGTGGAGTAACCCTGACTGACTTAGTTAACATGACTAAGTGGTAGAGTCTGGACGTCTCACCAGAGAGGGAGTAACCCTGACTGACTTAGTTAACACGACTAAGTGGTAGAGTCTGGAGCGTCTCACCAGAGAGGGAGTAACCCTGACTGACTTAGTTAACATGACTAAGTGGTAGAGTCTGGAGCGTCTCACCAGAGAGGGAGTAACCCTGACTGACTTATTTAACATGACTAAGTGGTAGAGTCTGGAGCGTCTCACCAGAGAGGGAGTAACCCTGACTGACCCAGTTAACATGACTAAGTGGTAGAGTCTGGAGCGTCTCACCAGAAAGGGAGTAACCCTGACTGACTTAGTTAACATGACTAAGTGGTAGAGTCTGGAGCATCTCACCAGAAAGGGAGTAACCCTGACTGACTTAGTTAACATGACTAAGTGGTAGAGTCTGGAGCGTCTCACCAGAGAGGGAGTAACCCTGACTGCTGATCCTCAGGGCAGGGCTGTAGGACACACTGGGCATGTGCTGCCCTCCTTTCTCTCTCTGGTGATGCCGCCACCACACCACCACCCCCAACACGGTCATGATGAAGAGGAGGAGGAAGATGATGCCCATGACAGCGCCCGCTGACTGGTGCTCTGATGCCAAGGCCGGGCTGATCTTAGTGTAGGATTCAGCTCCTCCATCATCAGGGCAGCTGGAATAGAGAGGGGGGCATATTTCAATAAACACACAAACACTAACACAGATCACCATTAATACACACAGAAACACCAGACCTGGATCAAATACTGTAATAAACACCAGACCTGGATCAAATACTGTAGTAAACACCAGACCTGGATCAAATACTGTAGTAAACACCAGACCTGGATCAAATACCTTAGTAAACACCAGACCTGGATCAAATACTGTAATAAACACCAGACCTGGATCAAATACATACTGTAATAATCACCAGACCTGGATCAAATACATACTGTAATAAACACCAGACCAGGATCAAATACTGTAATAAACACCAGACCCGGATCAAATACTGTAATAAACACCAGGCCTGGATCAAATACCTTAGTAAACACCAGACCTGGATCAAATACTGTAATAAACACCAGACCTGGATCAAATACTGTAATAAACACCAGACCTGGATCAAATACTGTAATAAACACCAGACCTGGATCAAATACTGTAATAAACACCAGACCTGGATCAAATACTGTAGTAAACACCAGACCTGGATCAAATACTGTAGTAAACACCAGACCTGGATCAAATACTGTAATAAACACCAGACCTGGATCAAATACTGTAATAAACACCAGACCTGGATCAAATACATACTGTAATAAACACCAGACCAGGATCAAATACTGTAATAAACACCAGACCCGGATCAAATACTGTAATAAACACCAGGCCTGGATCAAATACCTTAGTAAACACCAGACCTGGATCAAATACTGTAATAAACACCAGACCTGGATCAAATACTGTAATAAACACCAGAACTGGATCAAATACTGTAATAAACACAAGACCTGGATCAAATACTGTAATAAACACCAGACCTGGATCAAATACTGTAGTAAACACCAGACCTGGATCAAATACTGTAGTAAACACCAGACCTGGATCAAATACTGTAGTAAACACCAGACCTGGATCAAATACTGTAGTAAACACCAGACCTGGATCAAATACTGTAGTAAACACCAGACCTGGATCAAATACTGTAATAAACACCAGACCTGGATCAAATACTGTAATAAACACCAGACCTGGATCAAATACATACTGTAATAAACACCAGACCTGGATCAAATACTGTAATAAACACCAGACCTGGATCAAATACTGTAATAAACACCAGACCTGGATCAAAAATACTGTAGTAAACACCAGACCTGGATCAAATACTGTAATAAACACCATACCTGGATCAAATACTGTAATAAACACCAGACCTGGATCAAATACTGTAGTAAACACCAGACCTGGATCAAATACTGTAGTAAACACCAGACCTGGATCAAATACTGTAATAACCACCAGACCTGGATCAAATACTGTAATAAACACCAGACCCGGATCAAATACTGTAATAAACACCAGATCTGGATCAAATACTGTAATAAACACCAGATCTGGATCAAAGCTTGTAAACACCAGACCTGGATCAAATACTGTAGTAAACACCAGACCTGGATCAAATACTGTAATAAACACCAGACCTGGATCAAATACTGTAATAAACACCAGATCTGGATCAAATACTGTAATAAACACCAGACCTGGATCAAATACTGTAGTAAACACCAGACCTGGATCAAATACTGTAGTAAACACCAGACCTGGATCAAATACTGTAGTAAACACCAGACGTGGATCAAATACTGTAGTAAACACCAGACCTGGATCAAATACTGTAATAAACACCAGACCTGGATCAAATACTGTAATAAACCCCAGACCTGGATCAAATACTGTAGTAAACAACAGACCTGGATCAAATACTGTCGTAAACACCAGACCTGGATCAAATACTGTAGTAAACACCAGACCTGGATCAAATACTGTAGTAAACACCAGACCTGGATCAAATACTGTAATAAACACCAGACCTGGATCAAATACTGTAATAAACACCAGACCCGGATCAAATACTGTAATAAACACCAGATATGGATCAAATACTGTAATAAACACCAGACCTGGATCAAATACTGTAATAAACACACAGACCTGTATCAAATACTGTAATAAACACCAGACCTGGAACAAATAGTAATAAACACCAGACTATATACAAAAGAAAACTCTGTGAACCCTTTGGAATTACCTGGATTTCTGCATCACACACACACACACACACACACACAAACACACACACACACACACACACACACACACACACACACACACAGACACACAGACAGACACACAGACACACAGACACATAGACAGACAGACACACACACAACACACACACACACACACACACACACACACACACACACACAGACACACAGACAGACACACAGACACTTCATCTAACATAGACAGACAGACAGCACACAGACAGACAGACAGACAGACAGACAGACAGACAGACAGACAGATCAGATCAGACAGACAGACAGACAGACAGACAACAGACAGAAGACAGACAGACAGACAGACAGACAGACAGACAGATAGAACACACACACACCTACTACCCTGGTCACAGCGGATTCTTGTATCCGTATGCTGCAATACAGGTTCCATTCACATAGTCACAGGTGGCGTTGGAAAACACACAGCTGCTGACAGCCCCAAACTATTCGGGATGACTTCTCTGATAGAACTTAGGAGACTCCATTCTCTATAGACAGTTCAAGAAAAGGTCCATTCCCTTTGGAATTACCTGGATTTCTGCATAGAACTGGTCATTCTTTGATCTGATCTTCATCTAAGTCTCCAATAGACAAACACATTCTCCATAGACTTAAACTCCATTCTGTATTGACTTCTCCATTCTCATCATTTAAATTCTCCATTCTGGAAAAAGACTTCCCCAGGCTAATTCTCCATTCTCTATAGACTTCTCCATTCTCTATAGACTTCTCCATTCTCTATAGACTTCTCCATTCTCTATAGACTTCTCCATTCTCTATAGACTTCTCCATTCTCCATAGACTTCTCCATTCTCTATAGACTTCTCCATTCTCTATAGACTTCTCCATTCTCCATAGACTTCTCCATTCTCTATAGACTTCTCCATTCTCTATAGACTTCTCCATTCTCTATAGACTTCTCCATTCTCCATAGACTTCTCCATTCTCCATAGACTTCTCCATTCTCCATAGACTTCTCCATTCTCTATAGACTTCTCCATTCTCTATAGACTTCTCCATTCTCTATAGACTTCTCCATTCTCTATAGACTTCTCCATTCTCTATAGACTTCTCCATTCTCTATAGACTTCTCCATTCTCTATAGACTTCTCCATTCTCCATAGACTTCTCCATTCTCCATAGACTTCTCCATTCTCTATAGACTTCTCCATTCTCTATAGACTTCTCCATTCTCCATAGACTTCTCCATAATTGGAGTCACGAGTCAGCTAACCTGGAGTCCAATCAATGAGACGAGATAGCCCCATAAAAAAACACAAAATTTGAGTTCGCTATTCGTAAGAAGCATTGCCAAATGTGAACCATGCCTCGGACAAAATAGATCTCAGAATTGTTGACTTGCATAAAGCTGGAAAGGGTTACAAAAGTATTTCTAAAAGCCTTGATGTTCATCAGTCCACGGTAAGACAAGTTGTCTATAAATGGAGAAAGTTCAGCACTGTTGCTACTCTCCCTAGGAGTGGCCGTCCTGCAAAGATGACTGCAAGAGCACAGTGCAGAATGCTGAATGAGGTTAAGAAGAATCCTTGAGTGTCAGCTAAAGATTACAGAAATCTCTGGAACATGCTAACATCTCTGTTGACGAGTCTACAATACATAAAACACTAAACAAGAATGGTGTTCATGAGAGGACA